>NC_069120.1:53748917-53938917 GCF_025612915.1 Magallana angulata
ATTGAGCTCACCCCCCCCCCCTTTTTCTTTTGAATTGCATTAATTGATACAAGGGGTAATTAGTACATGTATTTTTTTTGTTATATATTGAGCTTGAAACATGTGAACCTGTACGTGTTCATTTGTGAAAAAAAGAAGGAAACATGATTTTTGTTAAATATACTGTATTTATATTGACATACAAATTTCAAAGTCTAAAGACCTTTCACAGAAAATAATGTTGAATTACTTGGGTGTTGAAATAGTGTCAACCAACTTTTATTTGTGTGCGAGAAAACTTTTGTGATAATATTGTATTCCTGATTATTTCTTACTGCTGTAACTAATTGTTGGCATGTTTTAATTTGGATTTTTAACTGTGATGATAATTCACTGATACTCAATGTTTATTACATGTAAGTCTTAGTACTCATTGTTCTTCATTTCCTCACAAATAATTAAACATGATTTAGTTAATTCAGCCATTACTTATATATTGCAAATATGCTATTCATACAATTTCATTAACGTATATTAAACCCCATTTAGAACTGAAATCCAGTATCTGACACTGTAAGAGCAAAATGACAATCCACTGGCATCCACACACAGGCTTGAAACTGTTTTAAATCCAGAACTTGTATGTCTTTGTATATCATGTTTGATTAACTTGTTGGAGAAGGTTATTGAGTGATCTTTTCGTACAAATGGCGGAAACTTAACTGGGATCTTAAATCTTCCTTGGTTAATGTTAAAACAATTCAATTATGATAACATTAATTATTTATTGTTTTCTGGCTAATTATTCTTGTCGAATGAATGGAAAATGGGAAACATTAACTCTAATTGTTTCCTTTTGATTTTACTGCAAGTACATCAAATGGCAAGATACATTGTACTGAAATTGCATAAGACATGATTGCATCAGAAGATATCATGTATTAATTGTTGACACAGTTTATGTAATCATGTGATATCCTCGAAGGAACATTCCAATCTATGTCACGGTCCTCCAGGGATGGTGATTGGGGGACCATAAAATTGAGGCTACTGTATCATGTATTAAGTGACTGGATGCTTACAGAGTTGAGTGGCCAAACCTTGAAGGAGTTGAGCAGTGTATGCTGTATGTTGTTTGTTATCACAAAGTCATATTTAGTATTTATTTCATGTACATTTACATTCGGTGTAAGATGATGCTACATGTCTTTATTTCTGCTTCAATAGATATTGTATTTGTAGGAGGTTACAGGAATGATTGAATCATCATATTAAAATTGTGTTTTCACATTAATTTTTGTCATAAAATGATTAATTTCCCTTTCCTATGAATATTTTATTCTTCTTTAAACTAAAATCCTCAGCCTCCCTTACTGTGGAGGTTAATTCTTTATCAATATATGACGACACAATTTAGGTACTTAAGGAAATCTTTGAAACCGATGGTTTAACTTTTTTTAAATAAAGCGGGTGATTAGTACTTATTTAACTGGGATGTTCCAATTCACAGGCATATTTTATGTGCTTTATGTCAAAATGTCAGCATGAAGTAAATGCATGTACTACAATTAAGTTTTTACTGAATGTGTATGCTGTGTGTTTAAAATGATCACTGAGAATGCTATTTATTGTCTATCTTTAACTCTTATTATTTAGTTTGTATGAATTTGATTAGAGTGCTTGATTACATGTTTTAATGTATTTATAAATAAAGCAATATTATTTTAAGAGATTTCTTTAATTTATTTCTAATTTTCTGCAAACACATGAAATGGTTGGTTCCATGATAAAAACAAGTTTGATATATTTTTACACCAAGGGTGATACACACAACTGTCTGTTCTCAATCAGGAAGAAGAACTGGTTGAAATTCTAATTACCATATTTTGCCATTTATAATGCGCAGTGGTGTTTAATACACACCCCCACTTTGGGCCTGAAATAGGGAATAAACATAGTTCAGCTGTATTATATGCACCAAACTTTTGACCAAGCTGTTGGCTTTTGAAATCATGGTAATGCAGGGAAATTCAACGTGAAAATTTCTCTGTTTTGAAAACTTTGTGTTTTGATTATTTCTATACCAAGATAATAAGACTTAAGCGTACATCAGACAACTTCTACTGGAGATGCAAATCAGGGTTTCAAGTGCTTTGACTACAGACAAAACAACTCGGATATTAAATTATGCAATGATCATGCTTCTTTTGTTTAAAATTTTTTTCAGACTATGTTGCATCTTTTCCAAAATTATTGCATATTCAATATTGCTATCATACTTTAATTTAAAAAGCAAAAAGAGAAAACTTTGAGTCATCAATAATTGTGTTTATTCCTATCTATATATTGCACTAGCAAGAAACATCTGGCCTCGTTTACATACTGTATACAGGGAAATATTTGACCCTGTTTTATTTTCGCCCCTTTTGCCCTCATTGTCAGCGGGCTAAATCAAGACTGAGTGAATTCCAATGTCTCAAATTGTCTCTCTTTTATCACAATTTTATATAGGCGAATTAAAGACGGGGTGGAACCGTTTGCAAGTAAAGAAAGGCGAAATTAACACGGGCGAAAATAATCCTGTATACAGTATATGTAGCATTGTATATAAAATATCACATAACCAAGAAATTACAGATACATGATTGTACATTTACATACTTTCAGTCAACCAAGTGGGCATACTAAATACTAGAACACATTAACACATGCTATATATCAATTAGCAACAGAAAAATGAATTTACTAAACAAATACATATGCTTTTGCAGTCTGTTGAAGTTAATTAAGCCACTAATAGTAAAATATTGGCCAGTTGAAAAGGGACTGTGGTATAACATAATGTGTGAAACGAAATGTCTACATAAAATGTAATTTTATAACATTATAAAATCTATTGGTCCATAAATAGTCAATATATCACATTGTCACCAGTCTTGCTCAGTGAAACCAAGAGGAGCACCAAATCTTTGACACCAACAGCTGTGACAGATTCGCCCTCAGCTCGGGGCAAAAGCAAGAAATATTGCCCTCAGCTTGGGGCAAGGGCTGGAAGAATCGCCTTCAGGGCCTCAGTGTAGTTCTCAATATTGCACAACGGATTCCCCGATACATTCACATCCTCTAACGGGAGAGAGGAGAGGGTACTGAAGGCTTGAACTGTTCGTAAAGCTGTAAGGGGAAAAACTGCTGAATCATACATTTAAATAGATATTAAGCAGGAGACTGAAATAATAAAATTTTTAATTTTTTTTATTTGACCGTAATATTAATCGATACCCACCATTTTTCTGAAGATGAAGCTTTTTGAGCTGTTTACAATGTTGAAGACCCTCCACTGAGTCGATGTCATTGTTATTGGCAATAAGGACTACGAGACAAGGCAGGTTACCGAGGGGTTTGAGGGAGGTCAGGTGGTTCTGTGACACATCAAGCTCCTGAACCAGCACCATCCACTCAGTGTGACACAGAGAGGTCAGGTCAAGGCCACTCAAGGTCATGTCACGGGTGTTCACATCCTGTACATCAAGAACCTTCTCCATCATGAACTTACTTTCTGTAAAACCAAGTAAAGTTGTGAGAAAAATAAATCAACTCTTAACCAGTACAAGGTTGACCAAAGTGTCGTATCACATTCAACTGAAACATTACTGGGTATATGTCACAATTTCACTTATAGTTGCATTAAACAAATTGAGGAATACTTCACAGTATTTAAAGCATAACCTTACAAATGAATAAAAAAACAAGACTTCATGATATATGAAGCATACACATTACAAATACTGGTACATCAAAAGCATAACAGTATTAGAAACTTGCTAAGACTTCACAATATATGAAGCATAAACATTACAAACATCAAAAGCATAGTAGTATATGGAACTTACTGAGATCCCTATAGAATGCTTTTCTCTTGGAGTCCACTGCTGTCAGCTTCTCTATGGCCTCAGTGATGTCATCCTGGTACTTCTCATGAACTGGGTCAATGGCCTTCATTAAGTAGAGCAGGGTCAGCAGTACCCCTATATAGAAGCAATCATTGGTGAATAATTGGGCACAATGAGGAACCTTTAATTAAGGAGGAGTTCACAGGCAGAGTGTAAATAAAAATATATCGAGAATATTTGTAATCCTTAAATGACCAAATACCAGTACTTATCAAATGTAAGATTGTTTTGGATTCAACAATACATTAATCAATCAAAAGGAATGCATGTCTTCAGACCTGATATCTGTACATTGACCTACATTTATTTTCTGGCTCCACTGAGTGAAGTTCTTGGATCGCCTCCAGTTCTTTCTCCATGGTTGAGCTGGCTGCCGCACTCAGCTCGATGCTGAACCGAGTCCCTGCCTTGTAACTCGCCATGGTCCACGCTTCGTCCTGACCTTCGGCAAGCTGTAGGCCCTGAGAGAACTGGGTGCAGTCAGACTCAGTGAGAAGGGTCACCCCTATAGACAAATCCTCACCCCCAGGAAAACCATCCTTCACTGTCAGGATCTACAAATAACAACATATCGGTATCTACAGATATCAAAGTGTGTCAGGATCTACAGATATGAAAAAGTGTCTGATATCAACATGCCAGGATTTACAAAAATGAATGTGTATCAGATATCAACATGTTAGGATTTACAAATATCAACTTATCAGTGTGTGTCAGAATCTACAGATATTAGTGTGTGTCAGAATCTACAGATATTAGTGTGTGCCAGGATCTACAGATATTAGTGTGTGTCAGAATCTACAGATATTAGTGTGTGTCAGGATCTATGGATATTAGTGTGTGTCAGAATCTATGGATATTAGTGTGTGTCAGAATCTACAGATATTAGTGTGTGTCAGAATCTACAGATATTAGTGTGTGTCAGAATCTACAGATATTAGTGTGTGCCAGGATCTACAGATATCAAAGTGTGTCAGGATCTATGGATATCAATGAATGTCAGGGTCTACAGATATCAACACCTCATATATAGTCCACATATATCATTATCTGGTTTCTTTATGTACACATACATGATACAGGGCATTTTCTTTCCCTTATAAAACCTATCTACATGTATCAAAAAATACCTTTTAGCATCAACACATGCTGAAATGAGAGTTATTGGCTTGTACTGTTATACTCACCCATATAATACTGTAGCCATTGCAACACTTACCCATATAATACTGTAGCTATTGGTTTGTATTGCTACACTTACCCATATAATACTGTAGCAATTGCAACACTTACCCATATAATACTGTAGCAATTGCAACACTTACCCATATAATACTGTAGCAATTGCAACACTTACCCATATAATACTGTAGCCATTGCAACACTTACCCATATAATACTGTAGCCATTGCAACACTTACCCATATAATACTGTAGCAATTGCAACACTTACCCATATAATACTGTAGCCATTGCAACACTTACCCATATAATACTGTAGCCATTGCAACACTTACCCATATAATACTGTAGCAATTGCAACACTTACCCATATAATACTGTAGCCATTGCAACACTTACCCATATAATACTGTAGCCATTGCAACACTTACCCATATAATACTGTAGCTATTGGTTTGTATTGCAACACTTACCCATATAATACTGTAGCAATTGCAACACTTACCCATATAATACTGTAGCCATTGCAACACTTACCCATATAATACTGTAGCAATTGCAACACTTACCCATATAATACTGTAGCCATTGCAACACTTACCCATATAATACTGTAGCCATTGCAACACTTACCCATATAATACTGTAGCTATTGGTTTGTATTGCAACACTTACCCATATTATACTGTAGCAATTGCAACACTTACCCATATAATACTGTAGCCATTGCAACACTTACCCATATAATACTGTAGCCATTGCAACACTTACCCATATAATACTGTAGCCATTGCAACACTTACCCATATAATACTGTAGCCATTGCAACACTTACACATATAATACTGTAGCTATTGGTTTGTATTGCAACACTTACCCATATAATACTGTAGCAATTGGTTTGTATTGCAACACTTACCCATATAATACTGTAGGTATTTGTTTGTACTGCTACACTTACCAATATAATACTGTGGCTATTGGTTTGTATTGCAACACTTACCCATATAATACTGTAGCTATTGGTTTGTATTGCAACACTTACCCATATAATACTGTAGCAATTGGTTTGTATTGCAACACTTCCCATATAATACTGTAGCTATTGGTTTGTATTGCAACACTTCCCATATAATACTGTAGCTATTGCTACAATTACCCATATAAAATGTAGCTATTGGTATGTATTTCTACACTTGTCAATAAAATACTGTAACTATTGGTAAGTACATGTATTGCTGCACTTACCCATATAATACTGTAGCTATTGGTACCGGTGACATTCCTCCATTCCCCTGTAACTGGGCTACTGTTGATGTTCACTGACAACTGATGACCATGATTTACCTAGTAACGGAGCCAATAATTCAATATTAAAACAATTGTCAACAATATTTGCTTTCATGGTATACCTCTGCAAGACCTCAGGTAATTAAATAAGAACAGCCAGGTTTGTTATCTAGGATCTTATATAATCTCATTTATCAGAAACTTTACTAAAAACACACACACAAAAAATTGTTGTAATGAATCATGTGTCAGTTGAATGAAGAATAATTTTGACAATCAGAGAGTTAAAGTTTCTGGCACTGTGAACATGCATTCATGTACTTTAGAGGTAAATATACCTAAGCACACAATGTATGTGTCTTTTCACTTATTCATGAATAAAGGTGTGAGCCATTCTGAGAGTTTACCTGTATGTAGTTGGTGAGCAGCACTAGAACCTGGTTGGTTTTACGCGATGCATGAACACAACTTATCTGCAGTTTTTTCCTCCCTGCAAAAGTTCAATAGAAGACTCAATACCAAATTAGCAGAAATTAACTTGAAGATTCAATTTTGTCATTATATGTCAGTGTGAGATCCTTAAAATAAACATCTGAAACGAATCATTCTGCATCGGATGAAAGAGTTATCTTTTGAATTATATTATTAAATTTTGAAAGAATAAAAAGCTTCCCCAAATAGCATTATCCCTACAAGTTTTACCCCTCCCCAACAGTTTTACCTGTCCCCAGCAATATTATCCCTCTAAAAACACCTTACCCCTCTCCAACAATCTAACCCCTCCCCTTCAGTCTTACCCCTCAACAACAAACTCTACCTCCCCTTATCAACCTTACCCCTTCCCAGCAGCCACCTGTGGTAGAACCAAGCACTCTGGTCATCAGGATCAGTGAATATGGCATTCTGTACTGTTTCATGTTCTGTGATAAAAAAAATAACAGCAAAGTTCATTAGCACAAGATATGTACAAGTTAATAATTAACACAATTTTATGTATACTTTTATAACTTACAAACAAAAAATAAACATAGGTAATCACAGATTACAAAGCTCACCGAGACGAGACATCACCCTTATGAGACTTCACCTTTATGAGACCACCTTTATCATATTAAATGAAAATCATACTTTATGATCTTGGATATTCATGGATTCTGTTTTGACACAATATCGTATATCATCTGTTAAAAAATTGTATGATAATCATATGTTCATATGTTAATCAATCCAGTAATATAAAATTAAATATTGCATCCTATCATATTTACAACATATATCATATAATACAATAAAATACTATAATAAACAATGATGAGATATGATATAACATATGATATGACATTGTATTGTGTTATACGTTATTGTATTTGATCACATAATACAATTTCATAATATATAAAACATAAAAGTATTATATTACAATATCATATTACATAATACATCATAACATTGAAACATATGATATTATATTGTATAATATAGTATGATATAGTATGATACTGTATCATATTTGATACATAATATGATATTGTATCATATGATACAATATAATTTGATACAACATTGTATCACATCAAATGATACAATATTATGTGAAAAAGTAAAATATTATATAATACAATATAATATCATACATATTGTATCATATGATACAATAATATATTTTACAATATCATACAATACAATTTCATGTGATGTCATAATATATCATATTATAAACCAATATCATATTATATAATATCATATGATACAATATTATAAAATATTACAGTATCATTTTATACAATTTCATGTGATATAACTCTATATAACAGAAACTAGTATTATATTATACAATATCATATGATACATTATTATAGAATATACAATATTGTATCATAGGATATATATATTTTGCAATATCTTATGTAATAGTATCATGTGATAAAATAATAAATTAATAATACAATATAATATTATACAATATTGTATCATAAAATACAATACTATGCATAACGATATCATGATACAATATCATAACATAAAAAATAAAAAAAAAATGTAACATATCATATCGTATCATATAACTTTTTATAATATTACATATGATATTATATTGTATTATTTTCATGCATTGTAACGAAGTATATCATTGGTTCTTTTGACATCACGTGTCAAAGTATAAAAATGCAGATTGACCTGTACTTTCTAAAAATAAGCTTTAAAAACTCAGATTGACCTGTACTTTCTAAAAATAAGCTTTAAAAACTCAGATTGACCTGTACTTTCTAAATATAGAAATAATTTTGTTTTAATCTTGCCAATTCTTCTTTGGAAAATTATATAACGAATGTAGCCCTTTCACTCGGTCAATCCATAGATATATCGACTTCACAGAAAAGCATATCGACCTCGCACTTCGTGCTCGGTCGATATGCTTTTCTGTGAAGTTGATATATCCATGGATCGACCTCATGAAAGGGCTATATTTGTATAGTATCATATTTAACAATATTGTTTCATACCATACAATACTATATCATAGGAATCATGTTATATCATTTATCAACAAACACATCTATCTATCGAGCAGGTTTGAGTGAGGTAGGAGATTTCTTTAGCATCCTTGATAATGGAGATCAGGCTCTGCATCTGAAGCAACCTCTGCGTTTCATTTATAATAAAATTAAATCAACTATGCAAGCGATCATCTATAAAACATGTGATCTGTTCCAAAAAAACTAAACCTCATCCAGCATCCGAAACCTATGGCTCAGATTCAGCATTCAAGCCTGTCAGGTGCATCAGTATACATAAGAGGCATCTCCATGCAAGTTTGGTGAAGTTCAGACCAGTAATAACTAAGATATCATCATCAGAGGGCACTAGCAATTAAAACCTTTACCTGCTCAAGCATCCGCAACCTTTGGCTTAGATTCAACATCCATGCCTGTCAGGTGCGTCTGTATCATATGACACACCATCCATTCAAGTTTGGTGAAGTTAGGACATGTAATAACTAAGATATATTTTTTAGCATCCTTGATAATGGAGATCAAGCTCTGCATCTGAAGCTTCCTCTGTGATTCATTCATATTACAGTTTAATCAACTATGCAAGTTTAATATAGTACTATTATCTATTAAACATGTGACCTGTTCCAAAAAACTTAACCATATCCAGCATCTGAAACCTATGGCTCAGACTCAGCATTCAAGCCTGTCAGGTGCATCAGTATCATAAGATGCATCATCCATGGAAGTCTGGTGAAGTTAAGACAAGTAATAACTAAGATATAATCATCAGAGGGCACCTGTTTCAAACACTTTAACCAGCTCTAAAAACCTTAACCTCCTCCAGCATCCGAAACCTATGGCTCAGATTCAGCATTCAAGCCTGTCTGGTGCATCAGTATCATAAGACGCACCATCCATGGAAGTCTGGTGAAGTTAGGATAAGTAGTAACTAAGATATAATCATCAGAGGGCACCTGCAACAAAAACTTTAACCAGCTCTAAAAACCTTAACCTCCTCCAGCATCCGAAACCTATAGCTCAGATTCAGCACTCAAGCCTGTCTGGTGCATCAGTATCATAAGACACACCATCCATGCAAGTTTAGTGAAGTACGGACCTGCAGCAACTTAGATATTGCTATCAAAGGGCACCTGCAACAAAAACTTTAACCTGCTCCAAAAACCTTATCCTCCTCCAGCATCCAAAACCTATAGCTCAGATTCAGCACTCAAGCCTGTCTGGTGCATCAGTATCATAAGACACACCATCCATGCAAGTTTAGTGAAGTACGGACCTGCAGTAACTTAGATATTGCTATCAAAGGGCACCTGCAACAAAAACTTTAACCTGGTCCAACAACCATAACCTCCTCCAGCATCTGAAATTTAGGACTCAGATTCAGCATTCAAGTCTTTCAAGTCCATATGTAAGTCCAGATGCATCATCCATGCAAGTTTGGTGAAGATAGGACAAGTAATAGCTTAGATACAGGACCTGCAACAAAAACTTTAACCAGGTCCGGATGCCGACGCCGACGCCGACACCGACGCCGATGCCCAGGGTGTAGCATAAGCTCCCCCTGACTTCGTCTCGGTGAGCTAAAAACCCTTGTTGTATTCAAAATCGTGAAATTAAATAATTATTTTGAATAAGATCAAAAACTTAGTATTATCCTTTAAAATAGATGTCAGTGCAATAAAATCGGGTAATACATAACTGCCACATTGGTGCATTATCACGTGACAACTATAAATAGCTTACGTATATTCCTTCACATAAAATGAGATAGAACAACACTACCCCGCGGTTTCCAAAATAAAATAAAAATACCAAGTGAAGGCAAAACATCTCCGTTTAATCAAAACCGCTGCTAGAATCCTATGTATTTCCTTATTAAAAAGTTATTCATCCGGTTCTCGTAAAACCTTCCCAACATTTATAAAGTTTGCACGGAAAACAGCAAATTGCATTAAAACAACACACAATATGGGATTCTAGCAGCACTTTGCAATTAAAGCATTGATCAAACTAACGATACGTATAAAATTTCAAGTTCAATATACACGGGGTAGTGTTGTTCTAGTTGGATTTTTATATCGTAAACAACGACAGAGGAAAGCCTGGCCGAGAAATAAAAGCAAATTTACATACCTTTTAGCGAATGATTGATGAAACTAACATCTCCCCCAGTATTCTTATGTTCAATTCTCAATAAATCACACCACAATACTTTATTAGAGTTCTTAGATTAGTTATATTTTGAATTTGTTTACAATGCTTTCCGATCAAATTCACATGGCATTCAACTTTTAGTCATGACGTCATCAATGTGTAAATCTACGTAATACAAACTAATTTCTGGCGAAAATTGTCTTCAGTATCTTTTATTTGTTTTTGGTCTACGTTTCGTTGCTTATATATTTGAATATGTACATAATAACTAAGATTTGTGATTTCACGGAATTACATGTAACTCAGATTCCATATGCTTCCTTAACACCCCTGCGTGTTGACTGAATGAAATTTTTGAAAATATCATTTTTTATCTAAAATTGCACATTTTTTTGCCTATTTGACATATAAACTTCTTATCCATCATGCTTTCTATCATAATCAAGTAATTTTCTGCTGATTTGAGAAACTATTTCAAGGTGTTGTGAGGCACCTTAAGGTAGGACCAGCTTACCCTGTAACAAGATGTCCTCCTGCACTCTGACAGGGTGGGTAGGGTCAGGGAAGATAACAGGAAGTAGTTTACTGCGGTAATGCCACGACGAATAATTGGAAAAGTTGGTCTGTATTTTCTCTGTTGTGTACGCAAGCTCCTGTTCTAAATCTACATCCGAGGATAGGACCACGAATCGTCGATAATCCCAACAGTGAACTGTAAATAAAACCAGGAAAGTAAAACTTAAGCACTGAAATATTGCTAATACATAAAGTTTTTAATACATCTAGTGGATATGAAGGAGTACAATGTTGTTAAGATAGGCAATAACTCACAGTTTCTCTCGTCATACTCAAGGAAGGTGTTACAGAGCTGGAGTTCTCGCTCCCAGTCGGGGTGTGGCATGTTCTCCAGGATGAAGCTGCGGTGGTGCCAGGCGCCGTACGACTTTGGGTTGACCTTGAGACAAGACTCGAGGAATCCGAGCTCATCCTGCATCAGCTTCTGTACAAACTCTGTCTCCCTGTAACACCGCAGTCATCACAAACTCAACTACATGTATTGTTACACCATAGTCAACACAAACTCAACTACATGTACTGTTAAACCGCAGTCACCACAAACTCAGCTACATGTACTGTTAAATCGCAGTCACCACAAACTCAACTACAATACATGTACTGTTAAACAGAAGTCACCACAAACTCAACTACATGTATTGTTAAACCCCAGTCACCACAAACTCGACTACATGTATTGTTAAACCGCAGTCACCAAACACTCAACTACATGTACTTTTAAACCCAGTTGCCACAAATTAACTACATGTACTGTTAATGTGGATATTTCTGCATGACTTGATATAATGAATAATAATCTTGTGTACATCAGCAATAATAATGAGAGTCTATATAAGAAGTGATCATAAGTTAGCTTGTGTACTGGTTATTATTTACAGAGATTGTTAGATTTTGGTATAATTCATTTAGGCAGGCAACTCTCTGTGACAACAGTCACAACAGTAACAAAACACTGAACAGTGACACAACAGTAACACAATATACATACACTGTATACTGGTATACAGATTTTTTTCAATTGTATAATAGCACCATACATAATTAAAGCATTTCATACCTGTCAGGTAATTATTGTGTAAAATGTCTGCTATTAGAGAGGTTGGAATTTATAATGTGTATGGGTATGCATACGTGTGTTAAAACTACACGTACACGTTTTTATAATTCATCAGTTGAGATTTCTTAACCTGTAGGATATAAACGTGTACGTAAATCGACGCAGTTTTATGACATGAATTTATTTAGTTTATTCCAAATAAATGGTAAATTTCTTATCAACTTTCATGCAAATGAAGTTTAAAAATCTATATAATGTATCAGAAGAATACAATCCCTCATCAATAAGATTTTATTTTTTGTAAAAAGCTACACGTTTGTACTTACGTGTAGACGACAAGTTTAGAGAACATGTAGAAACCATGTCGTCACAAAAACTGATGACATAATACGTGAAGAATTTAGGTGATTCCCCTTGTTCCCGTACACGTTGGAAATCTCAACCTCTCTAATATAATTCCTGAGGAAGAAGTTAACTTACTTGTTGTCCTTCATGAACAAGAAGATTTCTTTGCGGTAATTCCATAGTGAATAGAAGTCTGGATTCACAGACAGAATTTCCCCTGTAAGCTTCAGTCCCTCCTCATCAAATTCTCCATTTAGTCGCTAGAAAAATATTTTTATATCATATATCATAAACTTTCCCAAAGAAAGATAATCATCCATTTCATCCAAGTATCATAGTTTGTTAGATTAACAGCAGATACAGTTATTCATTACACTTTGTAAACCAAAATGATGCCAGGTTCATGCCACTAGCAAAGATGTCCAATGTTGAGTTTGCTCCCTCCCTCCTTCATTTATTTATAATTCTACTATAGTTATTGCCGAGATCAAAGAGATGCCGCTAACATTATTCTCCAATATACCACGAACGTCATCAGTAAATTATCAGATCAGA
This sequence comes from Magallana angulata, assembly GCF_025612915.1. Lineage (NCBI taxonomy): Eukaryota > Metazoa > Mollusca > Bivalvia > Ostreida > Ostreidae > Magallana > Magallana angulata. The sequence continues at coordinate 53,762,519 of NC_069120.1, forward strand.
AATACATATTTGTCTCGCACTGATCATGGAAGTACAACTTCAAACCGTAAAAAGTTTTAAAACCATGTCAATTTCATGTGTTACTTCCAGTCAAAACGATGTGTATTGCCTCAATTTTTATTTTAAAGAGATCAATGCGGCTGTTCCTAGGACCTTCCTAGCACATTTTCACTGCATGTTTTTACATAAAATATATAACTTGCAGTAGTAATAATCGTATTAAATTGCCCTTAAAATATTAGGAATGTGATTCAAAGATATTTTATAAATAAGTGAAGAGCATTAAAGTCCTAAGGAAAAGTCTGTCATCTGCATGTCATTCCTTTGATCGAAACACATGTAAACATTACAAAAAAACCGTTGGGGTAACACGGAACAGCCGTCAAAATGACCTAGATCATCTCTCTATAGGAGAAACGATCTGTAGAAATACTGGGCTGTTCACGGAACAGCCGTCAAAATGACCTAGATCATCTCTCTATAGGAGAAACGATCTGTAGAAATACTGGGCTGTTAGAATAGAAAAAAAGTTCTTGTTTTGGTGAATGTTGCAGGATAACCTCCTCAGTCTCGAAATGTTGTTTGAAATATAAAAGCCTTGGCTAACGCCTCGGCTTTTATATTCCAAAATAACATTTCTCGACCTCGGAGGTTATTCTGCAACATTCACAAAAACTCGTACTTTATTTCTTAACCATACACTGTCCCCCCCCCCCCCCAAAACCAAAAGAAAAAGGAAGAATTTTTGGTTTTGCGGGAAATATATAAAGTTGTAAAAAGTGTTCAGAAAATGATAATTTTAATGAATTTCATCATATCAAATATGGCACTCTGTACATGTATCTGAGTGTGTGTGTATTTATGGTATTAGGAGGCATACAATTTTATATTGCAGGAAATGATGACCGATTAAATACAGCAGTGCTGTATATACATGTTACGGTACTCTTGATGGCTCAAACTTGGAAGTTCTTAATCGCTCGAAGTATTTGGTCCTGATTTTTCCCTATATAGCCCCCTATGCATCAATGTCATCATATCTATTTTTAAAAATTTTGTACCAGTAGTTAAACAATCAATGTTTGATACATTGCATGTACCGGTATATTAAAATGTCTTTGCAGAGTACAGCAACATCAAATGTTGTTTTCATGTCATGAATGTTATTTATCTTACAAAGAATACGTGTAATAAATACATGTATCATGAAACCTGAAAGTTTTCATTTTATTCAGAATTGCATATTTACCTGAAAATATTGAATTAGTATTATTTATAGCATGTGATATGTGTAAGATTAGCATTAGAATGCCTTAATCATAATATATGGTCATACTTATTTTAAATGTTGTCATTCAACTTAGAAAATTTTGAATTCTTGAAAACTCAAACTCTTGATCTCTCAAAGTTTATCTTTGGCCCCACAGACTTCAAGATTTCTCGAGTTACCTGTATTGTGTATTTTATATATGCGGCTGTTACTGACCTTTTTAAATGCCCCAGATGTTGCGGCAGTGTAAAGTTTCAGTTTCTGCTCGCGTTCTTTCCGCTTTGCTTCCTCCTGTTGGGCAGTGGTCTTCACCTTGAGTCGTCCATGCTGAAAACACCACAAAGTAAACTTAGTGTACACATTGTATCACATACCCAGAACACAGAATCTGAATGTAAATATTACCCATTGTGTAAAGAAACTAAGAACAAATGGAGATGAAAATACACTTTGACTGTATTGTAGCAATACATTTAACTTTAAACAGGTATAATTAGTTTGAATTTTTTTTTAATTTTAAAAAAACCGCATCTTATGTTACCATAAATAGCATGAATTTTAAGATCTGTTTGTTTTAAAAATTCTTTAAGAATTTGGGTAATTGCACTCAGAAATCCCAGATTTAATCTGGAATCCCAGTGATTTATAGATCCTTCATTGATTTTGAATCCCATCATATTAAGAATATCCAAGTAAGAGATTGCACTGAAATAGTGTTCTATAGATCTATACATCTTTCCATGGACTTGGTGGGTACTGTACGTACTGTACCATTGCGTACATGCTGTATGAAGCCATACAGGCATAAGTCCACGATTTGCTTTCTTTTGAGAATTGTAGAATATTGATCTTTAATGATGATTTTTAAATCCTTTTTAAAGGGGGAGGGGCAACTTCAGAATCGTTGGGAATATCTATCTATACCAAAGCAGAAGCATGTCTTACTTAGTGAATATAAAATAAGTCTTACAGATTATGGTAAACGGCTTACCAATGATATATCCTTCAAACCACATCATATTGGTCGTTTGTAAGTGTTTGTCTTAGTGTACCATGGAAAAATTTACATGTCATTAAAAATACCCCCTCCCTTTTTATATAACTACGTTCGAATTTCCTCTAAGATAAAATGGGATTTACACTGTAGTTTAATAACAGAGTCAATACAGTGATAGGTACTCAAACACTGAATATCGAAATTTATGAATTATTTCATTTATACTAAAAAAAATGAATGATTTTACCCAAAAATAATATATTTACCATATCGAGTGTTCTTTGACAGCGGAATTTGCTTTTTTGGCGCCTCTTAAACACAAAAGAGCTCCGATATTAGGCTAGCCTTTAAGCTATTCGATAAAGGAAATAAATAGATGTTGATAAGACACACACTAAATCTATTAATATGTAGCAAAAATCAAATTGTAAATAATGTAAGAATATGGCTGGCTATGAATTATAATAAGTTACCAATAAACAGGCGTGTTTTACTTTTCAAGCTAAGAAATTTCATATCGGCTACTGTAGTATAAATTTGATTCAACACCCAACGGATCGTACTTTAAGTACATTGTTATTGAAAACGAGAAGGACATTTGTAAATGTGAATTGCAATGAATTCATGAAATGATTTTCTCATAAGTTTTCTGTCTTGTGTATGAAGGCGGATAAAATGCTTAATGTTTAATCGACCCGAGACAAATAAATTTTAACTTAATATTTATGTCTCTGAATCGACTGATAAGATATGAAAAGTCAACATATCTGATAATTGTTTTGTATTGAAATTTATTCCAAACTATCTATATTCAACATCGATTTTAACCCATACATATGGCCATTTCTTAAAATATATTGATTTGAACCGGAGGATGCGTTCCAGAAATATTCAAGTAGTGTCATTTTTAGAACTTCAATGCCTTTTATAGCTCCATATTCTTTGTCATGTAGTCTAAAAGAAAATGTATCAATTTAAATCAACAACGATTGGAGTGATTCATTATCATATATTATTAGAAACATCATATGACGTATGTTTTAGAAAAATAATAGAAGTCCGTGAACTCGTGTGCAAAGTCGCATAAATCATTATGTACATCTAACAAAACAGTGCACAAGCTTATGTCAGATCTAGAACTATTTTCCTCTTATGTGAATGTGAAATATAATTATACATGTATATCTTTCATATTGATATGTAATCAAAACAATACTTCTGTTTATGCATATATTGGGCCTTTGCCAATTATTGTGATTGTGTTTGTTCCAATAAAATGTTTGTATTTGTATAAATATTCGCACTTTTTTGAGACTGAAATGATTCATTGGTTAAGTTGAGGTTCGATACCACCAAAATTTTGAGGCAATAATTTTTGTTTCTTCGGGTTTGTTAAATATTCAAACTAAGTATAATTATCAAAATTTTGCGATTGCAAAATTGTATCATGTACCGATAAAAAATTTATTGAAAAGAAAAAAAATTGCAATCGTACTTTGCAGTTTAACCACATGGGCATCTTATCCGCTCTGCTCTCGAGGACATGTGTATTATTCATATATATTTCATAAAGAGTAGAGCGGATAAGATGCTTCTATGGTTTTTAAAACCAAATATCGGCATCCTATTTCCCCATCTTCTTTAGAAAACGCAAGACGCTGAGACCATCTCAGTGGTTTAGCACCCTTGAATGAGTCAACACAGAGACCACAGGCACCTGAATTTTTATCAATCAGTCGCTTAATAAGTCATATATCGAAAAATTCTTCCCCTACTATATATAAATACAGTAGGGGTAGAATTTTTCGATATATGACTTATTAAGCGACTGATTGATAAAAATTCAGGTGCCTGTGCAGAGACTGACATTTTGAAGACTTTAAATGATTGAAAAGTTGAAAAAAAATTAATTATGCCATTAAATCAGAAATGAATATACACTCTCGCAACTTCTAGGGTCTTTCCTGCATAGTTCTGAAGAAAAAAACCCATCCGTTTTTCGCTTGTAAATAATATATATACCCAGGATAAGTATCAATTGCTAAATCAAATCAATGATTTAAAAACCACACAGAGACTCTAGTCGACCTCAACCTTCATTCATTTACTCTTGGCTTCATTGATGTAAAAAACATTCACTCAACACCTGCAGCAACGGCCATCTATGGAGCGATGTAACCCAAATAATTTAAAGTACGTACATGTACATATATATGAGTGGGCGATACTGCATGAAATGGCTTTTATGAATGCATGTAAACAAACGCACGCCTGTGATTAGGTCTTATTTAAAACACTTTAATACAGTACAAAACACTTGACCTTTGATAGATGCAGTTTACAGATTCACCACAAACTTTACAACAATTTGCATTTTATATGTCATTTATTTAAACAATAAAGTGCCTTCATTTTAGTACACATAGGATCAGACGACTACGTGCATTGCCTTAAAAGTGAATAGGAATATAAAGATTACCCGTATGAAACACCGAAGAAACCATTTTATTTTTAAGTAAACTCCAATGTAATTAATAAATGACAATTCACTAGCTACATTATTTTTAATAGGTATTAAAATGATGGGAGAACAAGAATTTTTACTCTTTAAAAATTGTTAGCAAAAACATTTCGTCAGAGCACAGGGGCATCTATTCTCTTTTGAGAAGTGGACAGGCTATGCCTGTACACTTCTCAAAAGAGAATAAGGGGCATCGTATCCGCTCTACACTCTATGACATATATAAATAATGCACGTTTATTATAACACAGTTTGGTAGTTAGACGGCGTCTTTCTCACTATAATTAGTTCCATTTGTTTAATTTAATACTGAGTTAATACTGAGTGACAGTCAAAAAGAGGTGTAAATCATATTCAATAAAAAGGATATTAATATCATAGCTTATCGATAAAAAACACCTGAAATATACCAGAGATGCCGCGAACCCCAACGAAACAACAAGAACATTTGAAATCTCATGGGTTCGTGCTCTCAAAGTTGCCAAAGTTTTGATCAGTCTCGATATAATCTAAAGTTAATTTCTGAAGCTTAGTTATAAAAGGACACCAATTAATGAACTATATTGAAACTGCCTATTGCATTATCTGAAGTAAATGTGATATTCATTTTGTATAATCAAGGCATTTAAAAGAAGTGTTTAAAGATAAAAGGAATGCGTATATTCATAGCAGAATATTTTCAAACTTGCTAAAACTGGAACGTGTAGATTTTAGTTTTGTTAATTTTACGAATCAAAATCGATTTCCTTGAAATTGAGGCGAGAATAACGGATATGATAATTATTATTTAACTTAAAAGATTCACTTAGGTTGTGACAGTCCTTCTTATAAATTTGACAAAAACACGGGCACCTGACGATATATTCGTTTTTCTTATCATGAAAAATTAAACCTTTACTTAATAATACAAATTAGGTAGGAGATATATCTTTATTATGAGAAAAGTGTCTGTGCGTTAAACGCTTATTTAAGGATTGTGTCTAATAGTTAAAATTACAAAGTCTTACTATATAAAGTTTATCTATTTATCTTCGTATACAAATGACATATTTCTAAAACAGAGAAAGATCACAACATATGAATACAGTGAAAAAAATAACAAAGGGTAAATTAACAAAAATCAAAAAAAAAATACCATAAAAATGACAAAGTATGCTGCATTGCAAAAAATCACCACTTTGGTGACATAAATTCTGAGCCTCTCTCTGAGTGCATGAAGCACTGGCGTAGTGATCACGTGACAACCGCTGATCAGCTCTAGGTCTCTACGGTTTGAGGATATAAAATGTTTGTAAAAATTGAGCGTTCACATTCTAGTATCCATCTTCTCCTTGCCGGACTCTGCGTTGTGGAATCCGTTTCTCTGCTCCTTAGAAACTTCCATCTCAACTTCCGGAACTTTGACTATATCGTTCCGCGAGAGATGTTCCACTATTCCCGCGCCATAGGCGTCACCAAGGACGTTTACTGCTGTCCTAAATCGATCTCTGTAAATGGTGGGGAAAATGAATTATAATTTCGAAATTTTGATTAAAAGTGGAAAATCAAAGTAGGGACCACCACATTCATAAAACAGAAACAAGAACTGTTCAACACTTACAAGAACCAGTCAATGGACAGAATCAGCGTGATTTCATTGATTGGCAGACCGACCGCCGTCAGCACAATCGTCATGGTAACCAGTCCGGCTTGTGGGACGCCGGCGGCGCCAATGGCGGCAGCTGTTGCTGTGAGACTAAAGAAGGGTAAACACAACGTCAACTCACGAATCGTCTGTTTGTAACAAGAATCAGAGAGGAAAGTATGGAGATTATATAACGTACTAAAAACTTTACGTCGTGCTCACTTAGTGACGTCACCTACCTCACAATGATAACTTCTCCGACGTTGAGTGTCTGACCGATATATTGAGCAATAAAGATGGAGGCGACGGCCTCATACAGCGCTGTGCCGTCCATGTTAATGGTGGCTCCAATGGGGGTCACAAACATAGTCACACGGGGGTCCACGCCATTGTTCTCCTCCAGACAGCGCATGGTCAGCGGGAGAGTAGCAGAGCTGAAAACAGACATTTAATCCATGAATTGTTTTACATTTTATCCATTATATGTCATGGTCACATGAATAATCAGAATTAGTATCTCAATTTTAAGCATCACAAAACTAGGGGTTAATTAATGAATAAAAAAGATTTATAATAGAAAACATCTGCACTTTTTATCAGGGACGTATATACTAACATGTTAGTATACTAGTATACGTTCCTGTTTTTATTGACTTCCCTAGTAATACACGCGGGGATGACCTTCTTCCTCGAAATGGAGGCGCGGTTTACCTCCTTTTCAAAGAAAGAGGCGGAGCTTAACTAAATAAGCTTCTGTTCTTTTATTGACTTAGATGCAGGAATAACATACTTCCCCAAAATAGAGGCGGTGTTAATCTACTACCCTAAGATAGAGGCGGGGCTTATATCTACTTTTACTAGATAGAGGCGGGGCTTATATTTACATGTACTTTCACTAGATAGAGGCGGGTTTAGCCTAGCATCTCCCAGAGATAGGACGGGGCTTACCTGGACGCCGTTCCCCAGGCTGTCAGTATGGCCTTGATCATGCCCACCATGAATCTGAAGGGGTTCTTCCTGGTGAAGATGACGTAGATTAGCGGGAGGACGATGAAGGCGTGGATGAAGAGGCCGGCCAGCACCGTTACCATGTAGTAGGCCAGCTGTTCAAACATGGCGTCCAAATCCTCCATCTCCACCAGTTTAGCGGAGATCAGGAACACGATCCCAACCAGCGAGTACCTACAACAAGACAGGGTGTTATAGTGTGGTGAACGCACAGCGAGTACCTACAGACATAGAGGGTTAATAGAACCATTTTAACAAGGCCTTGGACTTTCAGTAGGACGTAAAACTATGTATTTTTTGCGTCAAAACAAGTTAAAAATGACGCTGTCTTCAGATGACGCTATGTTCAGGTGAAATATACACCGAGTCACCGATTGAGTAGTCTTAGCTCAAAAGTCAGACAAATCGTGTTAATTTCAAAGAGCAATGGCTGAGTAGCCTACAATGAAATAGACAGGCCTACGTCACATTGAAGTTTGACACCAACTACCCAAAGTCCAAGCTCTTAATAAAATGGTTCTAAGTTCTACACACACAGCATGGATGTGAGCAAAGTGATGGTATCAGTAAATGTATGTCAAAGGAACTGTAACCTCCCTGTAAACATTGTAATGTAAATGATTTTGGAATATATATAGAAAGTATTTCCTTCGGCAAAATTCATAATGTCAATAATGAATAATTACACTAATCAAATTCCGTAAAACACAGGGTTCATTTGAATTTCGTTTCGCGTTATTTGAATCATATTCTATTTCTGACCGTTTATCTGACCACGTTTCATCATTGAATACTGATGATGAATAAGCTGATATATAACTCCTACTCGAGACACTGTACGAAACTATGACAGGTAAGTCATCATCCTATAAGGCTGAAATTAGAGGCTACATAAAAGCACACAGGTATCAGACTAGGTAAGGACTCGAAAGAAATTTTTAAGGAACTGTGTGATGTGTTCAAGAGTATGTCATTTAGACAAGATTATAGGTGGGTCAGCAAATTCAAAAATGGCCAAACACACCTTAAGGATGAGCAAAGTCCTGGAGCACCTCGTGTGACTTCAAAGGATGCAATACCGGTATTATAACTCATATAAATACAGTTACTAATGATGGTCGATTAACCATGAAAAAATGACAAAAACAAACCGTGAACTCTAGTGTTATATGTCGTACTGCCCATGAAACAGGAAGTACCGAACGACAAGTATCCTCGGGGACAGACTGTCCACCAGCAGAGATACGTGTTCGGTGGTTAAATGAAAAAATGACAATAACAAACCGTGAACATTAAACAAATAACAAATTTAGTACACATTTCATCGGGGACCGTAGTTACAATATTAAAGAAACACTTGGCCACCGAAAGGTTAGTGCAAGATGGATATCTCATCTACTAACAGAAAAACAAAAACCATTACAGGTTGAAATGACTGTAAAAAAAAAACTACTTAAAATCTAAAACAACTGCAATGGTCGACGTTTATCGGAAATTGTTACAGGTGATGAAACATGGATACATTATTTTGAACCTGAGAGGAAAGTTGATAACAAGATGTATGGCAAAACGCCACGTTATTAATAGCAAAATGATGCCAAAGTCCAAATAAGGTATTATACGCAATTTTGTTTAATAGTGAAGGTCCTGTAGTTTAAGTTCCTATTCCAAAAGGCCGATCAGTCAGCGGACATGTATACAAAAATTATGTGCTGAAGAAAGTTAAGAAACATTACAAAAGGAAGAGACCAAAGTCTGGAATTCGTCTTCTTCATGACAACGCTCCATGCAGCACATAAATCCCAGATTGTGAGATCACTCTGGAGAGAGAAAAGGCTCGTGTTTTGCCATATTCTCCCTATTCACCCTAAGCTTGGATAATCGGTTGAAATTATGTGTCTGTTAAAAGATAATACCTTGAAGGTAACCATTAAGAAAAAAAAATGATTGTGTTATTTTTGTAACAAGGATGACAGTATGCATTGAACGCCCGTCGTTTTTATCTCTGTTAAAGTATTTGCACATAATAATGCAGTGAATAATCGCACAGTTGCTGTAAAAGTGTCACACACTACATGTAACTACATGTAATTGACTAATTGTTTTGTGACGATTGTGGGTATGACAGTGGATTATTTAAACTTTGCAATGATTGAAACAATTATATTTCTTTCGTAGCAACAATTAAGGATGAACGAAGGAGAAAATAATCAGTGGTAGTAAATACACGTACATATCGTTATCTGCAACACAGTATTTATGAGTTTAAATAGCAACATTGCTCCTAAAGAGGTTATAGAAACCATCATTGAAGGTTCAATCAGAAACTGATTGCAATGGGTACTAGTTCTGGTATACTATAACAAACACTCGGCCACTGAATAGCTAGGCAGTAAGAGCATTTACAATTCATCATGTCAGCGTCGTAAACCCTTAGTAAAGATTTCCTCTGTCAAACGAGTATTCTCAAGGCAATAAATATTTAACACTTCACAATATTTACATTTGTTCAAACAGTTTAAGTTGTTTAGTTTGAGGAAGGTTTCTGTGACAAGCTAGAGAAATACTGATTTAAAGTCCTTTCAATGCGGCTTCTGTTTACATCAAAGCATAGCAATGCCAAGTAAACTAGACCAATAAACCTGTGTACATTTCCACCTCGACTGTCCGTCATGTACATAAACAAATCAATCCTTTTTCTAACTAAGTCCGTTTCAAGATTTTGCAAATATAGCAGAACAAATTCAGAATTCTCTACAAAATTAAGTATTCCATCGATTTAAAGGGGCATGGTCACGATTTAGCTCAAAAATTATTTTTCTGTTTTTAATGTTTACAAATGCTTTAGAAGGTCAAACAAAATTTTTGAGTGTCAGGCATCTTGTTGTAAACGATTAAAACACATTTTTGCGATTGAAAGTTTTTGCGGTGCAGATGAAACCACAAAACTTTCCAAAACATAACTTCAACAGTGAAATCCAGTATTACAGATAATTTCGTTTTAGACATACGTACCAAATGACGAGAGTGACGAGCTTCATGGTGGCGACATGAAGGCACTCAAAGAACTTGACGAGGGGGGCGCCATCCTTCCCCATCTTGGACAGGACGCCCCCTAGGAACAGCGAGAAGACCACGATACCCAGGATGTTCATACCTGACGCCTTGGTGACGCTCATCGTGTCCACCTCAAACATTGTGACGCCTGTAACACAATTTTAAAATCTATTGACGCGTGTTGAAAATACTTTTACAAGTTATACACTCTCAACTAAATAATCACGCATTTAAAGAAAAACGACGATACACCCAGTTGATGCTTTTTCAAAATACAATGACTATAAATTGTGTTAACTTTAAGGACAACTGCCATAACCGAATTCCTATGTCAAGCGTTGGGCTTATGGTTTGATGATTTAGTTTGCCATGAACGAGAATTGAACTGGATTTATCAGTCCTACACAAACGGGAATTTTCAGTCAAAACCAATTGATGTTTAGATGACGTCTCCATGAAAATACATTTTTTAAAAAGGTTTGTCAATGCAATGAAATTAGAACCGCAAGAAAAGTCGTCTTCATCTCAGCCAGACCTTTAATCGACGTAAATGACGTCACAACCAAATACAAACTATAAACTTTACAACGCCGTAAAGGTGTGTCGTGCCCGCTGGGAATTGGCTTACACTACAACAAGGGAATATAGTTGTACGTATGAATGGTTTTACAATAATAAGATTTTGTACCTAGAATCTTTAGACTTACCTGTATCGGTGGAGTTATCTCCCGTGCTATTGCTAGTAAGGTTCATGGCCAAAGTAGAGACTGAAGAAAGAAACACATGGAACTTAATAGCGAGCGCAGCTCGCCGGCGCGCAGCGCCGGCGCGAAGCGAGCTCTACCGGCAAGGCGTGTGTGAATAGAAAATTCGGACTAGTTGCACATTCATTCAACGGATTTTTTTGGCGTCAGTAAATCGGACCAGTAATGCATCGTTTTAATCGTCCCAGTAGTTCCCTGTAATCATGGCAATTTTTATCACTTCACACTCTCACGAGAATCAGCAAGACAAATTTAGACAGTAAAAACAATAACGATGTAAGCGACATACAGTCAATGTTACCTCTAAAGTTCACCTCGGTACACTTTCAATCAAAAATAATCGTGTGACGTCACAAACGTTTACACATTGATCCGATATATTTTTTCGGAGTCAGTAAATTTTGACCCACAATTCATAGTACCAATGGTTTCCAACCTCACGTTCAAACATCACGTTCTCCCGAGAATCAAAATAAAACCTTTGAAAAGCTTATAAGATGTGTAATTTTAAGAACATCATGCTTTTTAAGTAAATAAAACAGTATACTTCGCATACTTTTATTTCTCAGGGGAGTTTTAAAGAGTAAGACGACACTTAACCAACGTCAGCTTTGACGTCACAATAAGCACTGATAAGGGGAAATTACTCTAATTGAAGTTATTGTAAATCTGCTGAAATGACCAAAATCCTCTTAAAATCTTGCAAAGGCTAAGATAAAGAACAGCTGACGAATAAGGGCATTTCTTCAGATACAGGAAACAGTTGTAAATTGCACTAATTTGGATGAATGCTCACAAATATTTTATTCAGTATAATTACGGTAATTTCCTGAAACGTAACGTTATACGTAGCAGCGCCTTTTTTTAAAGGGGGTGGGTGAGTGGATGGCAGCCTCATCCAAAAAATCTTTGCAAGCAAAAAGAAAAATAAATCATGAAAATTCTAATCCTTCAGCTCTTTAGCAGTTCAATGGTTTCTTTATTTTCACTTCCATTTATTACATGCGGGGGGGGGGGGGGGGGGGGGGGGGACAACACCATGTTCTTTTAACATGATAAGCAAATATTTTTAAGCGTAAATTAAAAATAAAATTAAACATTAATTATTTTTTTTAAGTGGAGGGGCAAATCCATGGTAAGTCGATTTTCTATGTATAAATTGACAAAAATGAAAAAAAATTTAGCATGGGGGGAGCTCTATGATGAGTCAAGTTTTATATGTAAGTTTAAGAAAAAATGTCTACTGCAAAAAAAAAGGGGGAAATCAATCAATCAATCAATCAATCATAATCACAATCACTTTAAAAGAGGAGATGCAGTGCAATGAATATTTATATATTAAAATCTTTATTATCTAACAACATTGTATCTGAGATTAAACTATTGTTCTACATATAAATAAATAAATTATAACAAATCTTATAAACTATGAATAATGAAAATTTACTGAAAAATTGGTATGTTTTATTTTTTGGCATTCAAATTTCACGTTGTTAATTTTATTTTATTAATTTATTATAATTCATTGTTTGATCACATGCTGTGCTCGCCCCAACGGTCGCACCGTAAAACATATTAGATAGAACTATGCGATAAAACAATTGACGATTTGTAGTTGATTGAAATAACGAGTGTTTGGAATGTGGGCAGGGTGAAGGCCTGGGGTATTTGATGGGGTCATGAGACAAAAGTGCGCTGGCGTCTGCGACGTTGACAGATGAAAAATCAAAATGTAAAGGAATGCCTTAGATGATAATTCATGAAAGGAGGAAGGGAGTATGTAAGACAGTGGGGGTGGGGTATAAGACAGTGGGGGTGGGGTATAAGTAAGACAGTGGGGATGGGGTATAAGACAGTGGGGGTGGGGTATAAGACAGTGGGGGTGGGGTATAAGACAGTGGGGGTGGGGTATAAGACAGTGGGGGTGGGGTATAAGACAGTGGGGGTGGGGTATAAGTAAGACAGTGGGGATGGGGTATAAGACAGTGGGGGTGGGGTATAAGACAGTGGGGGTGGGGTATAAGACAGTGGGGGTGGGGTATAAGTAAGACAGTGGGGATGGGGTATAAGTTTAGGGTCTTACCAGCCTCAGTGATATTGGATGGGGTGGGACTCTTGAGTGTAACATTCTTTTTGCCGACTGACGTCACTTGCTGAAGAGGAAAAAATGGCCGTCAGATTCACATTTGACTTTGATATCTTGTCAGCTAACAACACTTTTTTTGATCGATTTATAATTGCTTTTTCATTTTTAATCAGTTGAATTCCGAAAACCAGATGTTATTTTTGAATCAATGACACAGATGTATCCGTTTGTTGTCAATCACAGTACGAAGACCCAGAAAGGTGTGACAGCGGGAATACACTCACCTTATTGAAAGCGCTCTCTATCAGATTGTCAGGGAAACAATTTCTACAAATGAAGAAAAAAAATTCATACAATTGTATTTCAACAACTTTGCTGAGTATTTGAAACGGATACAGTATTATGATATAACCAGATAAGCAATCCTGTTTAAATAAGTAATCGGGAACGATTTTGATTATTCCTTTGATATAGCAATAACAATATTTTTCAAACTTAGTTTAAAAGCTTTTTAAAGTTTCACAAAGTATTTTGAAAAAACTAAACAAGATATTCACAACGAACACCCACCACAACCGATCGACCATACCTAATCAGGTCGAACAGAGCGTCCAGCGGCTCCGCCTCCTTGGGGCTCCCCGCCTTGGTGATGTTTTTGGAGCCTTTGTGCCCCGGCTGTATGGTCACCACCAATACAATTCCCAGTATCACAGCCGAGAACGTGGTCGTCATGTAATACACCACAGTGCGCAGGCCCATTCGACCGGAAGCGTTTGTGTCGAGACTTCCCATGGCGGTGATGAGGCTGGACACAATTAGAGGCAGAATCAACATCTTGAGCATGTTCATCAGCAGATCTCCGGGAAAGCGGAGGTAGAAGATTTTTCTAGTTTCGTACGGTGTCCAGACGCCTCGCAGCCCGAACCCGAGGCCAAGGCCAACGATGACAGCGATGATCATGAGGATGATGAGGAGGTTGGCCTTGAGGCCCTTTACAATCTTGTTACCCATGCTGGGGGAGTTGTCAGGCTTCGTCGTCATCATCAATACGTGATCTAAAATAATGAGGTTGACAAGTTAGCAAGACGGGGTAACAGCCGTTGCCATAGATGACATCAAATGTGGCGGCAACAGACCAAAACCAAAGCAATACAGAAACAAGATAATACTAGAAGTTGAAATGTGGTAATTTTAAAACAGGATTTGATTATCATGCACAATGTGACTAACGAGAAGAAAATCCGGGTTTCAAAATACTACAACATTTATCACATTATTGTCACATAATTATGAAACCGCTGGCATTGACGCCATGCTGTTGATTGTACACGTGTCAGATTTCAAATTCACTGGAATATGCTAATTCACAAAAGCAGGGGTCAAGACCATGCACAACGTCGCTCCTAAACTGGCTGTGGAAGAAGGCTTCCACGGAGCAGAGTCCGTCTGTCTGTCTTTCGTCATAGAAGACGATAGTCGTCCAAGCACTTTTTACCTAAATCCTTCAAGTATATTGCACAGTCAAACCTTGTATACTGCCTGTGGGTAAATATTGTTTAAAAGAGTCAACTTTCGTTCAAATGTATCGAACATTCAACTCTTTTTAGTTTATTACTCCAGCTAGTTCACAGTCCGTAATCAATGGACTGGAAAGAGAGTGTTTACATGTCCACTAATGTGTGAAACATGAAAAGGCATTGGGCTAACACAGCATGGATGCCACTTATATACTATCACATGGTGTACAAAGAACTTTTCTTAATCTTTCTGCAACAAATAAACGCCTTTCAACCATTGCAAATCCACTCGGAACCCCTCCGGTGACATGTTCATAAATCACTAACGAAAGTCGAAGAAAGCCGATTGTTTGCAAATCATTGCTCAATACATGTGTACGTCAGAAGTGGACGGATTTTAGGGGGATTTTTTTTTTAGCAAAAGACATTTGCTAACAGGATATGTTTGCGTTTGTCAAATCTAGGACAAGATAACCTTCTTTTTTCAGGTCTTGACTAATTTATTTGCCTAGAATTGAATGATTGCGCAAATCTGCACCGAGAAACCGTTTGTTTTGATGGAAAATGTCTTATCTAGAAATTCAAAACAATGAAAAAAAACTGAGGATTTCTTTCCGTCATTTGAAAATATGAAAATAAACTTTACGTATATCATGTTTACCTTTTCAAGACACGCAACAATAAAAAAACAAAAACATCTGGTGTCATTACTAGGAAATATTTTCTTTGGACTACAGTATAAACAAAAACCATCTTTTTATGTAAATTAAAAAAGGGAAAAGCAAGACGTCATTTTGATTTCTGCGTTGATATGATCAACAAACGTAAAACAGTCGGATGTTACGGCATAGATACAGCAATAAAAGTACACCTCGTAGAAAGGAAACTTAATATATAATAATTAACATATTCCGAAGTTATATTCCCTCCTTGAAAATAAAAATTAAAAAAAAGAAATACATACAAAATATACCCCTCGATCGATCAGTTTGAATTTAACGGTGTCAGTAAAAATGAATCAGCACAAAAAAAGACCTTCAGTACTTTTAGAACTACTGAGTCGCCAACAATAAATTTTAAGAAAATCGTTGATTCAAATGTTAAAAAAAAATTTAATCTTAATCTGCTAGATGAATAACAACATACAAAATATATATTCTTAACCAAGTTATGCCTACCACTCAAAGTTGTCCCTCGGCAGATATCCGACAGTGGCGTGGGTCCAAATGTTTACACCTGTGCACGTTTTACAGGTAAGAGCCAGTGTGCTACACAGAGGGGAGAAAGCGGGGCTATGAACGCATGCCCCTGAATATTAACTTCCTAGTTGACCCGTCTTGTTTATAAGTAACAGGATACCCACAAATAAGGTGCAGCCATCTTCTAAACTGCGTTGCTCTTCGTATCTATTTTTTTTCTTTAAAAATAATATCAATCCGTATAAACAAGCATTTCTTCCTACGTGCCGAGTGGACCATCTGTGAACTTACTCTATGGAGCGTAACCGAAAAAATTGAAATATGTATATATGTAAAATATACATGGGCGCTATATGCCTACAGAAACACAACCTTCATCCGGTAACTATGACTGATCTCATTTCCTTCCACAAAAAGAGGGCTGCAGTTGATACAACAATTACCATTGCTTGTGTGCCCCATTCATCAAATTTGCTTGTCCCCTATGGAAAACTTGAGTAATTTACATTGCCAGTTGAAATGACCCTGTCACTCCACGGTAAATTCTGCTAATTTTTATTTCTATCAAAATCAGTAACTGACCACGCGCTAGCTGGGAACAACATAACAAATCAACAAGACTGAGCATATTTATTTGCGAAAGTAAGTTCAACAAATTGTAATCGAACTGAATTTCTACAAGGAAGTAGGAAAGGGACTATAATACGCATTAATTTAACTTGGTAAATAAATGATTAATAATATCAATATAACGATAAAATGTAATAACACCATATTGCATAATAGAATCTTTTGCCCCATTTGACGTCACTAGCTGGTCTTTCAAGTAAACTAGATCAGAATGAAATAGAAACATTAAGCTACAATCCCTACGTCGCATGAGGAAAAACATAAACTGAAAACAAGAAATGCATCTTTTTTTTTATCACAAAAAATAAGGTAGTACCTATCCTTTGTGTGAATTGTGATCAAGTTCTACAATTCTTCCTCCCTGTTGTGATAATGACAGTGGGCTCAAATTACCAGTACTACGTCGGTCTGAGATACAACTTGACATAGCACCGCTACTGTGCAAATCATGTGATGTATTTCAAACAAGCAAAGATTTGTTAACTTGATACCCGCAAATCGACCAAAAAGTTATTGTAAATGACGTCACTTGGAAACTTTTGACGATTCAAAATAATTAATGATGTACATGCAAATTATGTATTAAATATAAAGTCGGAGTGTTATGATCATAGTGCCAACCACTATAACTATAAACATACACCCTGAGAAACTGCGACAATTGACCTTAAAGTCCTGTATAAACAGTTAAAGGGCTAATATTTACACCCGGAGGTTCCTTTATTGTTGAAGAATAACATCGTAGTTTTTTAAAAGGTCAAGATGTCCAGCTTGACCTAATTATGTTTGTATTAATTTGGCCGACTTTCTCTAATGTAAATGTGGTATAAGGAAAATAGATTGTTACACAGTTGACTGAAGTATGAACTCGGTGAAGAAAACCGGAGGGTTTGGCTAAACTACGTACCACCCATGTTCACGGCTCACTGATCATTGTCATCGTTAGATCAGTTCATTAAAAAATCAGACAAGACACCACTTTGCTCACCAGAGCAAGAGTTCCCAGGTTCATGCGGTTATTCCATCTTTTTCCTCTGATTTGAACATATTTTATTGTATACATATATATAAAATACATATACAAATGGTTTGGACACAAGTTCTGACAACTTACTAGGTCTTTACCATTTAATAGAAAAATTATACAGAACTTACAACTGTTATTGCATGATATAGAATTATTATTACGATAAATGAAAATAAATGATATATACGAAAATAAGAAACATGCACATAAACTATATTAAACAAATCTACCAGTTTCGTTGATGTACAATTTAACTAATGAGAATAACTGTTTGTTAATATCAATGAATAATGACTCATCGCCCCATAATAAAAGATGAGTATTAATTATATGAAAATGATCTAGTTGTAGCAGATTAAGAAAAAAATTACTTCTAGCGATTGTATAATTTTTGCATTTGAAGAAAAAATGGTAAGCATCTTCGGGTGATCCACAGCGACAATTACCGCTTTCTATAATATTTATTTTGTGTAAATCATAATTGAGTATGCAATTGTGTCTTAGCTTAGTATGTATTATGTTTAGCTTGAAATTGGTTTAAAGGGACTTGGACACAATTAGGAATCAAAAATTTTATTTTTATTTTTTATGTATAAAATTGTTTTCTGGTGCATTTTAAATGATGGACCAAAATATTGAATGTAAAAGTCAAGTTACAAGTGAGATAAAGAGAATTGATTGTTTTGTAAACAAAGTCTTACAGTTCTTTACACAAAATATAATGTAGAGAATTACCATTTCTTAGACAAAATGGCATGTAAAAACAATTTAAACTAATTCAATATCTTCCACAAAAAAATACTTTTGATTGAAACTTGCATCAATGCAACACATATGTAAAAATAACAATATTCTAGGTTTGTTAACAAAACAAAGAATTATGAACTCTGTATCTTGCTCATAACTTAATATTTGACTTTCAAATTTTGACATAGCATTGTAAACTTCTATATTTATCTGTATAAACATTCAAAATGGAAAAATAAAATATGAAAATTTTAAGTCAAATCGTGTCCAAGTCCCTTTAAAGCGTGGTACATATGTAGTTATAATTGAGAAGATGAAGTTTATACCTCTTACCGCGAAAAAAAACAGTGGCGGATTCAAGCCCCCCCCCCCCGGAGCAAAAATTGGTCAAAATAAAGTTAAATTCTTCTCTATCTGGCAAAAAAAATGTACAAATTGCGAGTCCTTATTACCAACTCTTTAAAAACTCGTGGGATTTCTCTACATTAAACTAATTTCAACGAAGAAAACCCGTACAATTGTGTAACGTACATAGTTCATTTGAGTTACGCTCTCCTTGGCTTTAAATGTGACCAGTCACCCACCTTTAAGTAATTGGTTATACATGTTTGTATTTAACGACTCCTCCATGTTTATTATAATACAAGCGGGCATTGTTATCTTTTTTTTAAACCTGGGATTACTGCAGGTTTTAAATTTCCAAACCTTTAAAACTGTAAACAATTAATTTTAAGTATACTCACGAAATATCACTTAGTCTAATTCTGAAGACTTCATTTTTACCCTACAAAATCTCTAAAATCCATGAACTTCCGAGAACTGCACCCCCTGGACCCCCATAAAATAAAAGAAAATGTTTCTTTACATTTCTGCAAAGCAGATGTTTTTGATGGGATTACTGCAGGTTTTAAATCTCCAAACTTCAAAAAAATGTAAACATTGTTTTTTACTTATATTTTTTTTTACGTATATTCACGGAAAGAAATATCACAAAAGTATAAATTTGAAGACTTCATTTAACCCTACAAAATCTCTATAATTCATGAGCTTCCGGGGGCTTTGTCCCCTGGCCCCCACCAGGGAAATCACCTGGACCTACTGTGGACCCCAAGGCGGCCCCCAAACCCCCTCACTAAAATTGGCGCCCCCTCTAACTTCATATCCTGGAACTGCCTCTGCAAACACCGGACAGTCCCCTCAGTCCTCGGCTCAGGTGAGCTATAACAACAGTTGATATTTGATGGTGTGGATCGTTGCGGAATATGATCTTTTATAATCGGTGTTAAGATTTTTACTATTGATACCATAGACTTTCATTTTTTTACGTTAATGTGTTTTAAATCGACAAATATGTAAGGAGTTACAGACATTTAACAATACGACCCGTTTTTGGGAGTTGATTTTAATCAACTCTCCTATGCAGTCACTCTGGCAAACCGAAAGTGAAACAGTGTTTGGACCTAAGCACAAATCATCACCGCTGACAAGTCTTAATTCTCGAATATAATACAAAAATTCGATGTAATGTATGCTGAAGCATTGTTTTTCAAGGAAACTTATCTATAAACACTTTGAAAATAGTAAAATTTTATATAATACGAACAGTTTAGATATTTATGTAGTCTCATGTATTTCTACGCCAGAGTTTAAACCAAAATCAACCAAAAAAACAGAGAGGCTCTCTTGCTTGTCGGAGATTGACGGAGACAGCTGAGCGTCTGGTTGAACGAGACTGGAGTTCAATATCAATAGTGCTTGGATCCATACAATTTTTAGAATTGTTTCGATTACTGATACATAGTTTAAAATCTATCTTTAAATATTACACATGATTCATATGGGGTTTCTCTAAATTCTTGTCTGAAAAGTCTAATTAAAATTCATATTATAAAAAAGTGCGTAATTTAGATACAGACTAGAAACTAATTGCCACGCAAGATAAGTTGATTTTAAAATAAATGATAATCGATAAAATCAACTCCCGTCAGTACTTCAGTACTTTGATTATAGTAGTTTTTCTTAATCGTAAAATTACTGATATTATAAATGATAAGATAACTATATACCTTTGTAATAGATTGATCAGTAAACTGCTGAAGCCCCGAGACTGCGCCGTTGTGTATGGGACCTATATATGCTTATCATCATCAACCATTGCTTATATATATGTATTGAAAGGAAAAACCATGTGCTGTTCACAAATGCCCCACCCCAAGACTATATACAAGTAGTTTGTGTTCACATAAATAAAAGTATCACGTCTTTTCCTAGAAACTTTATATAACAAGTTAAGTGGTAACAAGTTTTTAAAATCAATTATATGTAACATATGAAAAAAGCTGGGGTTTTTGTGCAAAAAGCAACAAAAAGTGGCTGATAACTGTTAACATTTAGAATGCAAACCTGTCAAAAATCTTTTAATTTTCAATTCTACTTAGCTTTGAAACTGTAGCAACGGTTTTCAAATTTTATGTATAATATAATCACATGTATTGCAAAGATATTGATAGGGATGTGAAATTAAAAAGTATCCCAATGGAGTTTACCTAGAATTAAAGAAAATATTATTTTTTAGTGGTTTCTATGATAATATTCGAAAAAATATGGTTCTTGCCATATATAAATTGATGTTCCCTTCATGCCGTCGCAATCAATCTGATGCTGTCATATTCTGTCCATCTAAATAACGGATGGTATAATATTATCGGTCATTTAGATGGACGGAATATGACGACTCAAACTGCCATCCCTAACGATTTTTATTTAAAAGATTTTTGCAATTTAGGTAACTATATAAAGAATGTTTTTGTCACCAGAAATTCCATGCATGTGTAACTTGCTTTTTTTCAAGTATCCTGTTTTTATGTATATTAAAATGTTTATGTATGTCTTGGATACGTCTATGAGCTGAAAAGCTGTTGACTAATTAACAATACAATGTCCACACAGTTTGGAGCGCAATATATTACCTCCTTGATTAATCAAACCCCTCTGTAGCAATGCAATTTGAAAAAAATTACGCACTTTGAAAGTTTTTTTTCAAAGTGCCTTATGTTTTGGACCAAGTTAACGCACAATGATTTTTTTTTCAAAGTGCGTTACGAAGGTAAACAACATTCTATATCATCGAGACACTTAACGCAATTAAGAATTATATATATAAATCAAAAATTCTGGATTTGGACTTATAATTTGTTGACAGTATGATGAATTAACACTAGTGGATCTAATTTGACGTCTTTGAGAACGGGAGTGGGGGTGACACAAGTCAATTACCGTCACCAGTACATCATTTTATTGATTACATGAAGAAGGTTCCTCTACCCTAATCTTTCATATCATATTTAGCAACTTGAAGAAAACGTATAAGACCGGAAAAAAGGAAACACGCTTTGTTGTAAATTAAGTACACTGATACTGATAAAAAAAACGAGCTGGCCAAACAATGATTTCTCCATATGGTAAACATATGTTAATGAATCTCTCAGTGTTTCATTTTAAACACTCTTTTCAAATCATAATCAAATAATCCACTTCGTTACAAAAAAAATTACACTGACACACATTTAATTATTTAAACACTGGTGTTCTAAAAAGTCACATTGTTATTGATAATAAAACTAACGTATCCTTTTTTCACATCACGTTTATTTAGAAGAACATGCAATTGAAGCAGGTTGAAATATGTTATACAATGATCTCCATTATCAATCTATATAAATCATTTTCGTTTCTGGCATAGCCCAATGTACCAGATAAGAATTAACTTTGTTGCATACACAAAAAGGAAAAGGCAGTTGCTATATAAGCGATGCAGTTTATGTCACAAAATTGTTTATGTGTAAACTGTCAAACTTCGTAAGCTTACATGGAAACAGAAAAATTCTAATCAAGAAAATGTTTATCAAGTTAGCTGGGAATGCAGTGTGTTCTATTTTAAATATATCTCATTAAACTAAACTAGGTTAAAACAATCATTAATTGTATATAAAGTATCAATTATTTCCACCAAACCCTAAACATTTTTTTCAAAGTGTGTTATATCGACGATATCAACGCACTTTGAAAAAAAAATGATTTTTTTTCAAAGTGCGTATTTTTTCAAAATGCGTTGTAACACCCCCTTCCATCGCAACTTAATTTATCCTTCAAAAGAGAGAGAGAGAGAGAGAGAGAGAGAGAGAGAGAGAGAGAGAGAGAGAGAGAGAGAGAGAGAGAGTTGTGCGTGTGACTGAGTCTGACCAGGTTTTGGCGGGTCTCCTGTCCCCATCAGCGGTGTCCGGGAATGAATCACATTCTCCATGGCCGTGGGCGTTTCCAGCATCTTTACTCTCTAGTGTAGTAAATAGTACACCTACAATGTAAAAATAAAATTTCTTGTTGATTCTTTCTGTTTTGAACCGAATAGCTGTAGCTTTGTCAGTTTGAACAAGATACCGGAAAAGTCGAGCTCAGGAAGGAAATACAAATCTACAGTTATGAAATAATTACTATAGTAATTAACAAGATGTATACGCTGTGAATCTTTTTATTGATCCCCCACACCTTTAGGTAAAGATTATGAAACAAATACAAACTGGTAATTTGCAGGCAAGAAGCATCGTTTTTAAAAGTGGGGGCTAGATTCATCCTAAAAAATCTTGACAAACCAAAAAAATTTTTAAAGTAATTTTGCACATCATGAATATCCTCTTTTTTTTTGGGGGGGGGGGGGGGGGGGGGGGGGGGCAGGAATATGTATTTCCATTCAACTATTACTACAAATTCATGGTTATTTCCTTAATTTTATGCTTTCACTTTATACGTGCTCCCAACACAGTGGGGGAGGCAATTCCTTCGTAATATATATATTTGCTGCGAGAAAAGGTGTGTGTGGGTGTGTGTGTGTGTGGGGGGGGGGGGGGGTGCGGGGCGACGCTACGTGCCTTATTTGTAAAAGATATATACTTTTCTAGTGTGTATCATATGAAACAAGGTTATAAAGATAGCATACAATTCTATTGTACATTTAATTCAATTCAACCTGCATGCTGCGCATTCATGCACTGTATTATATTATCTGTTGAAATTAAAATAATATTTACACTAAAATTATCGCAATTTTAAGTGGGAAACCATATTCAAATATTTTTGTGCAATACAAAAAAAAACCCGTCCCTGTAGTATTCCAACTTGGGATCTGAGGGTCAGTAGTCTGATTATATTTCGACTTCACTGACCAACAAACGTCAACGTTAATATCAAACATCAATATTGATAATTTTTCGATGCAATTTAAAGATCTTAGGGTGGGTGAAGGACTGTCACTCTCAACAAAATAAAAGAGTGAAAGTTCTTTTTTTAAAGGAAAGATTGTTGAAGAAATACATGATGTAAGAAGTAATTAAATACTACGGGGACACCGGTAACAATTATTATTTTATTATTATTTATTTATTTCAACTTTGAGCAATAAGCTCATCAGCATTAAACATAATTACATGTATAAACATATGCGAGGCACGCAAAATGCGAAGCCAGTAGGCTTCAGAGTCTCTGCAGAGCGTGCACTCTCGCTATGGAGAACAACATACAGCTTTCTTATATGTTTACATCATATATGATATTGTGAGATACAATAGATATATATAATACTGAAATTATGATTTACCAATTGTAATAGAAAAAAAATTTGTATAATTTTAACTAGAGCAATGAATTTCTGAACATAGTTGCATAGTGAAGATATTTACCAAGGTAACATATTAACTCTTTGGTATTGTTTGAACTTAATAACTGAACAAGTTTGAACACAGATGGTTTTTTAACATAATAATTCTTAATGTATCTTGATCTTAGTGAATTGTAAAGTGGGCATTTTAACACAAAGTGAAAAAACATCTAATTTAAAACAAGTTGGATTTTTTGGGGTTTTCCTTGACAATTTTCTCTATCGGATTTTACATTTATATTTACATATTAAGAGGGTAAGTAGCAAAATTAAATTTTGCTAAGCAAATCTATAGTCAACCGTATTCTAGCATTCACAAGTAGACTACAATTAAACTTTACATTCAGAGCCAGAGGAAAGCACTCATAATATACCATTCGTAAAAACTGAAGTCATCAATTCAATGACTTTTTCTAAGAATTCTCAACTACAGGATGGAAATGGGGCCTTAAGTACATGTGCACTTTTATTGAAACGGAGTAAATGATGCAATGATGGGAGTTGAAGTCTTGTTATGTAACAGAAATAACAAAAATATGTAAACCTTAATTTTTTGGTATAAAAGGGGTCGGTGTTA
Source organism: Magallana angulata (assembly GCF_025612915.1). NCBI lineage: Eukaryota > Metazoa > Mollusca > Bivalvia > Ostreida > Ostreidae > Magallana > Magallana angulata. Next base: position 53,787,253 of record NC_069120.1, read on the forward strand.
CAATAAAATCTTGACACTTTCATGAGGTTCATATACGAAGATACTAGTATATCTAGTATGTAAATTATTAATTTTACAATCTAAACAGACTTAATTTGACGATAATTGATATGAATTATTTTCCAGAAGCAGCGCATCCTGTCTGGTGTTTGCTTCTACAGACCCGGATATTTTTTACAGTTATTCAAAAAGACAGAGTCATCATGTCGGTAATTTACCAATCCATTATTGTGCCAAACATATATATTTCATTACTTCTCATTACTGTTTTTTGACGTTTCTTATTCGAATGTGGAAATGTCAAATGAGAATTTTAATTAACAAAATAATTAATTCATCCGTATGTCAAGATATGATTAATTCCTCGTGCCGAGTATAGATTGTACAATAACCGTAACTTAGAATCTGTATAAAACATTGGTTACCGATGGATTTCCTCGCTAATTCAAAATAGCACAGTGTAACATAGAACTCACTAGTATAGTTAGTCGTGGGGATTATTAAAGTATAGTTAGTCGTGGGGATTATTAAAGGGGTTTACTCCGAGAGATGTCACATTTATTTCTACTGCTGTATACTGGTGTCTGCGTTTTACATGCACCAGTATAGTTATATAACAGTCGAAGAGTTTATTTGCTTTAGCATAAATTGAACAACCGTTTATTGACCAGATCTATCTCGAATTTCGGACCTAGACTCCGTCGAGCATCGGAGAATATGAAGTGTATATGGCGGCTCACACATTAGAACAAATCGATATTTAACAGAAAATGTCAGTGAGTGTCAAGATTTTGAAACACGATTCGTACTTCATTCTGATAAGTATATAAATTTAGAATTAATTTTAATTTTTTGTCGTCTTTCGTCGACAAAGACGAACTCCTTACAATATGTAGTAACTTATGATTCTCATCAAAACCCAATAGCTACAATTTCGAAATGATCAGAATGTCAAATACCTCGAAGGGGAAATAGAGATTTATAAAAATTTGTCCAGTTTTTGAAATCATAGATATAAAACGATACCTGCAGATATGGATTTCTCTTGCTGGTCTTTATCGTTCATTTCGATAAATACACAGCGGGCATTGTATATATAGACGTGCATGAGTTTGCATGTCCCTAATAATGACACGCTAATTTTTTCTTCAGGGAAATGGCAAAAATTGGGGCAAACATTCGACATATCGTTGGACTGAAAAAAAATTAACCTGAGGTAAAGAGAACCACGCAAAGTCGCTTTCTGCTTTGGATTCTATGACCCGGGGGGGGGGGGGGGTGTGAGGGATAACATTGAGGAAACAAAGAAATTCATCATATTATAATAAATCGTTACATTGAAAATCATAGCGAATAATAATAAAAAGGAACAGCGTGTTCAAATTGGCTTATTGTCAGACGTGGATCCGTCTTTCACAAAAGACAATTAGAGGAAGGCTGATCAACATTTTATGGGAGTATATGGGACACACTGAAATATCAATGTCAACGGAAGTAAGTCTATCAAAAATATAACCACCGTGTTAAAATTTCAAAAAAGCACAATATTCGACAATCAAATATATTTCAAAAATTCATTATTAAGAAATAAATTATTACAGATATCTGTAGCTTTAATATCAATGAACCTAATTCGTCATGCTAGAAGACACATTTAGTAAAATAAAGAAAATAAAAAATTGTACCAAAAAATGAAGTAAATTTTATAATTCATTCCGACAGAAAACGCCATATAGAAGTGTTCAGTACCTTTTTAATCGTAACAATCATGATGTTGTCTCCGTAGATATACGCGAATGGCATCGGGATCGAGAGCTCAAAAAGGTAACAGGTGCCCCAGGAACAGTAACTCGTGTTATCCTTAGAAACGTAAACAGTAATGTCGACGATGGAAAGTGCAATAGAGGATTTAAAGGACGACAGCGTCCCACCCTGTTTATACTGGTCCGTGGATAAAGTGGCGGAATGGATAGAAAAAATAGGATTTCCAAACTACAAAGTATGGCAATTTTAGATAAAAAGTTTAATCAATATGAGGAAAATCCCAAATTTTAAATACATTAAACTATTCTATTACATGACTGTGCTTCATTGAATACTTTTAAAGGTTTTAACACTGATGTTTGGATAAAAGACAAACATTGAAATTGTTTCTCATGATAAAATCGATCAAACTGAAAAAAATATGAACATGTTACTTCAATTAATGGATTTCTTGAATGAACGGAATGTCAATTTAGAGTTTTCAGATCAGTCAGTCAACCCTAATGACAGGGGAGAATGTGTCATTCCAATGGGACATTTTACACGGTGATACTACAATGTTAGAAATGCAACACCCAATTATATTTTTCGTAGATCGAGTCATGCAACCAGCTTTTGAACATGCATCGAAATATTAGGCCTACGAAGTAGCTGATAGAAATATAATTAAACGAGGACTGTGGCATTTGCTTTGTGAAGGATTTATTGCTGACTTTAGAATAAAACGTTAAGAATCCAAGATATATGATGATTACTTTATCCTCTTTATTTGATAATTTGAAATCTTCATAACATCATATACACTACAACTTGATTATAACGAAGATACCAGAATCCAAATTTAAATTACATGTATTATAAATTGACATTCTCATACCTTAGATAGAAATCCCAAAACATTTTTAAAAAAATTATTGCATTTGTGCCACTACTTTTGGATAAATACTCATAATTTTCAATGTGTAGAACCCAGCTGTATTTACCTGTCAGTATCGTAGATATTGGATAAGACACTTTATGTTGGCTGTGACACTCTATATAAGTGTATTACGATTCACTGGAAGAAATAATTTCAATTAGCAGTGAACCTTTTTTTTAAAATCGCAGTCTTGCATCACCAGTAATCGCATTGACGGGAGGAAACTTATTACCCTGGAGGCCTCACAGCTGCCAAATATCGGCATCACAGACTTTAAACACATCAAGGTATGAACATCTCAACCCATTAAACAAAATTCACACACGAGGAGAAGCTGCTCATCCAAGAATCATTAAAGTTGGAGGAGTAGATTTTAAAGGATTTAAATTCAAACACATTAACTTTTTGGAAAAGCTTAAAATTAAATGAGAGAATTTAAAATTTGTTTATGGTTAAGGGATCGAAAAGAAATGGACAAATCAATATCTGTGAAAGGTACATGCGTAGGTTTCATATGATGCCTGAATGAAGATCATGATTATCAAAAATCTTGTCAGGCACCCAAATCCACCTCTTTAAATTTTTCTTATTCAAATTGCAAACAATGACATCACATGTTTTTATTTTTTGACATCGTGAATATAGACTTTTATAACTATTGACTTGTTGCTTTTAAATGCAGGTAACTTTCACGGCAAATATTTTGCATTTTTTTTTTTTATATGCAATAAGAATAAATTTATTTAAATTGTAAACTAAATAAATTGTAAAAACAAGATACTAATTTGTAATGATGATATAACCAACTCATATTAGTTATCAAGTTAGTGTCTTGTTATAACAATAAAACTAATCCCATATAAGGAGATACTAACTTGTTAAAAATTTTTTTTTACCCTTTTTTATAAATTATGAGCCTAATCAGCTCTTGTTAAGTCTATCATAATGGTCAAAGCTTCAGTATTTTGTTTTGTAGACAATTTCTAAAGCTGTGAGAGAACTGCTGTTCATAGAAGAACCGGACTGGAAGAGAAGCATATCACTGCCTCCCCGGGAGAATCTGGGTGAGTCAAACTCTAATCCCCCACCCCACTGCAGGCACAGCCACTTAGCAGCAAAGTTACCAGAATACCAAAAAACAAACCAACATTTATTGAATTGGCCTGAACGTTGGACCAAGCTTTAACATTCTACATATGAACTAGGGTGTGCTTTGACAGATGGAGTATAAGGGGAGAAAGTACATGCATACTTATCAAATTTTTCCATTTTACACATTAAGGTATTAAAATATAATTTTTGAGTGAACTGCCATTATACGAGTAACAATGAACACCCACTCATAACAGCGCTAATTGCCAATGAACAAATGCACAAAAAATCAACACCTGTGGTAAATAGGTTGACAGCAATGTTTCATGACATCTGTAAAATACTGAAGTGATCTCTATCACTGATATTGATCAGACTTTTCGTTGAAAATCAACTCTCACCGAAATATTGCTTGTACAATTATATCATGATATTATGGACTATGGAGAAGGCTGTGTCTTCTGCCTAATCTTATTCAATATTGAATATAATAAATTAAATAAAAGTTATCGTAATGCATGTGATCAATTTTTGTTATAAGGCCATCCTTAAAAAAAATGTTTGTTTGAAATTGCCGCCAAGGGGTCTCTAGACCCAGATGGGAGAGGGGGAGGGAGGGAGGGAGGGAGGGAAATTTTCTTTTATCACTTTTCAAAAAAATCTCTGTGCATAAAAAAGTTCTTTATTTTTTGCTAATAAATTATATCAGCATGGGGGGGGGGGGGTATTTCAATGAGCCGAGAGGCTATTCGAAACAAGCAATAATTCTATTTCGGCCTAATTAAACATCTCTAACCTTTTTAATATTTACCTTTAATTTCAGGTATGTATCTGGAGAGGAAGGGTCACAATGGGAAGAATCTTGATGGACTAACTTACAAATCCTTCCTGTTGAACTTAAAAGATTCCAAGTGGCAGCCTCCGCTGGCCAATCACTGCTTGATTCTGCCTCGGTCATAATGAGATGTCAGTCATGTGACAGAGACTGCCTTATAAGGGAATTCTCAGTCCACAGTTGTGAAAAGTGTGACCATACTGCTGAAATCTCTGTGATCATCCAACAGCATTTGTATAAGTGTCAAAATGTATTATATGTTTATATGACTATTTTTTTTTTATAAAGACAATATCAATTTTGTAAACTTGAAATCCAAAACAGCATTAGAGTTTCAAAATTTATTTAAGTTTTTTCCAATTTTAATTTCTTATTTTACTTAAGCAATTTATTTTCCCATTCAATTAAATTTCAACCACAGAAAGATAAAGATACTGTTCAAGTGGGCATTTACGCTGGTGGTTTACTGTACATATGCACATATTTTATGGTCAAGCAACATGCATAATTGGTATTTAATACGCGAATGCATGATTTACCACACTAAAGTTTTGAGTTTTTAACTATATGTGCAAGATTACGTATTTTCTTTAGGTTTTAAGCTTAATTACCCTGTAACTAGTGTAATTTTTCCCTATGTGTAAAAAACTAATTTAACAGTACTATAATTTTTAGTTCTCTTCAAGATGTACAGAACTGGCATATAAACTGGCACATCTCTCTGTTAATGTGTTCTATTTGACGGAGATTAAGATTTGACAGAATGTAACTTAGAAAGATAGTTACATGTACTCTGTATGCGTGTGTTAAACCAAGAGGGGGAAGACTGTTTATGAATACTGAACTTCATTGCTATGCACAACAATTCATTTTATTTCTGTCTCGTTTTTGTTGTTGTAAATTTTCAAATGTCCATTGTATAAGCAATCGTTTCATCCTTGTATTTACCTGAAAGAAAGCATAGCATTAAAATAAATGTTTTAATTCATCTTAACATTTTCATAAATTCGATCATTGCAGAAAAAATTTACATAACCCGCTAACGCGGGCTGTGTATTTTTTCTGCATTGTCGCTACCTTCATATCCCTAATGAATCACATTTTATTGTTTAAAAGAAAATTGGAGCCATGAGTCTATTGACCTGGCCGTCACCATCACACAACTTTACACAACTCACTATCATACAACACACCTGGCTGTCACCATCACACAACTTTACACAATTCACTATCATACAACACACCTAGCTGTCACCATCACATAACTTTACACAGCTCACTATCATACAACACACCTGGCTGTCATCATCACATAACTTTACACAACTCACGATCATACAACACACCTGGCTGTCACCATCACATAACTTTACACAACTCACGATCATACAACACACCTGGCTGTCATCATCACATAACTTTACACAACTCACTATCATACAACACACCTGGCTGTCATCATCACATAACTTTACACAACTCACTATCATACAACACACCTGGCCGTCACCATCACATAACTTTACACAACTCACGATCATACAACACACCTGGCTGTCACCATTACATAACTTCACGCAACTCACGATCATACAACACACCTGGCTGTCATCATCACATAACTTTACACAACTCACTATCATACAACACACCTGGCCGTCACCATCACATAACATTACACAACTCACTACAATACAACACACCTGGCTGTTCCCATCACATAACTTTACACAACTCACGATCATACAACACACCTGGCTGTCACCATCACACAACTTTACACAGCTCACTATCATACAACACACCTGGCTGTCACCATCACATAACTTTACACAACTCACTATCATACAACACAAATGGCTGTCACCATCACATAACTTTACACAACTCACGATCATACAACACACCTGGCTGTCACCATCACACAACTTCACACAACTCACTATCATACAACACACCTGGCCGTCACCATCACACAACTTCACACAACTCACTATCATACAACACACCAGGCTGTCACCATCACACAACTTCACACAATTCACGATCATACACTTGGCCGTCACCATCACACAACTTCACACAACTCACTATCATACAACACACCTGGCCGTCACCATTACATAACTTCACACAACTCACTATCATACAACACACCTGGCCGTCACCATCACACAACTTCACACAATTCACTATCATACAACACACCTGGCTGTCATCACCACATAACATTACACAACTCACGATCATACAACACACCTGGCTGTCACCACCACATAACTTCACGCAACTCACTATCATACAACACACCTGGCTGTCACCATCACATAACTTTACACAACTCACTATCATACAACACACCTGGCTGTCACCATTACATAACTTTACACAACTCACTATCATACAACACACCTGGCCGTCACCATCACACAACTTCACACAATTCACTATCATACAACACACCTGGCTGTCATCACCACATAACTTTACACAACTCACGATCATACAACACACCTGGCCGTCACCATCACATAACTTTACACAGCTCACTATCATACAACACACCTGGCTGTTCCCATCACATAACTTCACACAACTCACTATCATACAACACACCTGGCCGTCACCATCACACAACTTCACGCAACTCACTATCATACAACACACCTGGCTGTCATCATCACATAACTTCACGCAACTCACTATCATACAACACACCTGGCTGTCATCATCACATAACTTTACACAGCTCACTATCATACAACACACCTGGCTGTTCCCATCACATAACTTCACACAACTCACTATCATACAACACACCTGGCCGTCACCATCACATAACTTTACACAGCTCACTATCATACAACACACCTGGCTGTTCCCATCACATAACTTCACACAACTCACTATCATACAACACACCTGGCCGTCACCATCACATAACTTTACACAGCTCACTATCATACAACACACCTGGCTGTTCCCATCACATAACTTTACACAACTCACTATCATACAACACACCTGGCTGTCACCATCACATAACTTTACACAACTCACTATCATACAACACACCTGGCTGTCACCATCACATAACTTCACACAACTCACTATCATACAACACACCTAGCTGTCACCATCACATAACTTTACACAGCTCACTATCATACAACACACCTGGCTGTTCCCATCACATAACTTTACACAACTCACGATCATACAACACACCTGGCTGTTACCATCACATAACTTTACACAACTCACTATCATACAACACACCTGGCTGTTCCCATCACATAACTTTACACAACTCACTATCATACAACACACCTGGCTGTTCCCATCACATAACTTTACACAACTCACTATCATACAACACACCTGGCTGTCACCATCACATAACTTTACACAGCTCACTATCATACAACACACCTGGCTGTTCCCATCACATAACTTTACACAACTCACTATCATACAACACACCTGGCTGTCACCATCACATAACTTTACACAACTCACTATCATACAACACACCTGGCCGTCACCATCACATAACTTTACACAGCTCACTATCATACAACACACCTGGCTGTTCCCATCACATAACTTTACACAACTCACTATCATACAACACACCTGGCTGTCACCATCACATAACTTTACACAACTCACTATCATACAACACACCTGGCTGTCACCATCACATAACTTTACACAACTCACTATCATACAACACACCTGGCCGTCACCATCACATAACTTTACACAGCTCACTATCATACAACACACCTGGCTGTTCCCATCACATAACTTTACACAACTCACTATCATACAACACACCTGGCTGTCACCATCACATAACTTCACACAACTCACTATCATACAACACACCTAGCTGTCACCATCACATAACTTTACACAGCTCACTATCATACAACACACCTGGCTGTTCCCATCACATAACTTTACACAACTCACGATCATACAACACACCTGGCTGTTACCATCACATAACTTTACACAACTCACTATCATACAACACACCTGGCTGTTCCCATCACATAACTTTACACAACTCACTATCATACAACACACCTGGCTGTTCCCATCACATAACTTTACACAACTCACTATCATACAACACACCTGGCCGTCACCATCACATAACTTTACACAACTCACGATCATACAACACACCTGGCTGTCATCATCACATAACTTTACACAACTCACGATCATACAACACACCTGGCTGTCATCATCACATAACTTTACACAACTCCCTATCATACAACACACCTAGCTGTCACCATCACATAACTTTACACAACTCACTATCATACAACACACCTGGCTGTCATCATCACATAACTTTACACAACTCACGATCATACAACACACCTGGCTGTCACCATCACATAACTTTACACAACTCACGATCATACAACACACCTGGCTGTCATCATCACATAACTTTACACAACTCACGATCATACAACACACCTGGCTGTCATCATCACATAACTTTACACAACTCACGATCATACACTTGGCCGTCACCATCACACACTCAGACACAGCTTTACACAACTCATTATCATACAACACACCTGGCTGACACCATCACATAACTTCACGCAACTCACTATCATAAACCACACCTGGCTGTCACAATCACACAGCTTTACACAATTCACTATCATACAACACACCTGTATGATAAAACTTATTTTATGGAGAAGTAGATCGGAGTATGGATCGACGATAATACGCCCCATACAAGCCATTGTAACAAGATGTTCCAATGTCCAATCAAATTATCTTTCCACAGAATCATAATTAGAGAACCAATTTACATTCATGTTTACGTTTTCTACTTCATAATCAATGCATTTGTCCAGCAATACAGATTGCTATGACATAATATTATTGCAGCCAGCCGGGCAAACTGAATGCATGGTAAAAATAAACAAGCAAGTTTTCAAAAAATGTGAAATCAGACACCTTTGGTCAGGACTCTCTCTCTCTCTCTCTCTCTCTCTCTCTCTCTCTCTCTCTCTCTCTCTCTCTCTCTCTCCCCTCTCTCTCTCTCTCTCTCTCTCTCTCTCTCTCTCTCTCTCTCTCTCTCTCTCTCTCTCTCTCTCTCTCTCTCTCTCTCTCTCTCTCTCTCTCTCTCTCTCTCTCTCTCTCTCATATCATAATTTTGATTAGGAATGACAAGCAGGTTAAAAATCAAAATTAATTCATAAGTTTTATGAAAAATAAACTACAAGCATGTGTTTCTTTGCATAAGAAGAATGAATTAAATCTCTAACTCTATAGAATAAAGCTGAACAGCTGAATAAAGTAGATATTGGCACAAAATGAAAGTATACAAAATCCTCAGGTACATGCAAAATAAATTCTAGATCTAAAATTAGAATAAGAATTTCCATAATTGTTGCAATTAACTTTCAAAATGGAGTCTTTTCCACCAGTAATGTAAGTATTGATTTATATCTAATACGTAAATTATTGTTATTTGTTTAATACCATAAAATTTAACACAAATCATGGGAACTCTTCTTTTGATAAGCTTAATTTAACTTTTAAAATAATTTAGAGTCTTTTATAAAATCACATTGTTCAGTGAAAGATATACGTAATAAGAAACACAGGCGCTTAAAGAACACAAAAATTAAAAATAAAAAGTAAATATGCCAGCCATTTTCTCTGTGACCTAACATTACAACACAATGACATTAAAAGTTTTACTTCAGAAAAAAGTTCAACTGCCAATATTGTTATACTTTTCATCATATATATGTAAGTGTGACATTTCAATTTTGCCCCGAAACAACTAAGTAATAACATTTCATATCTAAAAAGAAAACTATAATGACATAAATATATAAAATATAGTCCATATATGTTAATAATGGCAGGTGTGAAGGAATGGAACACATGTCAGAGTCAGTGTTTGTGGTACTGTGTCAGATCATAGGGACCTCACAACAGGTGGCCATCAGGAGGGAGACAAGGGACATCTTGGATAGGGTGAGAGGACGATCAGTACCTTATGATGAATTTATTCAGATGTTGAGTGGAAGTAGAAGAGAAGGATTTAGACTGGAGGGATCAGATATTGACGTTATGCTATGGCCAAAAAACCACCGAGTGATCATGGACATGTTTCAGTTTGAGTATTACAACACACCCAATACAACCTTGATTCTCTCTGACAGTTCTGAGAGTCCACCAGGATTCACTCTACTTCAGTTACTTACACCAGCAAGATACAGTGACGTCAAGTCAGCATGTGTCAGAATGAATGACAGAGTCTACATATCTAGTTCTATGTGGAGAGAGATAGGTTGTTCTGCAGCAGTTTCTAATTCTACTGTACATGGGCCCTGTGGTAGTGGTAATCTATAGTCTGTCCCAAGTTATTGCTTCCATCACTTTTTGATGATTTTTAATAAAAATACACATACCTGTGAACAAAGTACAGTTGAAATCAACGAAATGGAAAATATCCAAAATAAATTCATTGACAAATTATCCCTTTTCACTCATAAAAGTTTACAGGAACGAAAACAAATTCCTTACGGAGATTTATAATGGGATATATTTACATCTTTTCTCCATTCGGAAGTACTCGGGACACCTCGCGCAATTTTTCAACGTTATCATCCGGGCTTATTAATGGCTGATGTAATGCAAAATCTCCGTAGACTTTCGATTTGGGGATGTGTATTGAAACCTGAAGCGGTAGAGGGGGCGTTTCAAAACAGATAATCTGGACATTTTTTAATATTAGTGGATGAACGAAGTTTGAACATAAAGGTATTTATTATTATCGAAATATCAAGCGAAAAGTGGTGAAAGCAAAAACCCGGGACAGAGTATAGCAGGATTTGAATATAACACGAAAAGGATGAATGGAGGTTTCATTTTCTCAGGCAGAGTATAATTGTGTGGCGGCAATGAACCACATTCAGTTTTTAACTTACGGCTTGTTAAAACTTTTCTTAAAAGAAGTCATAAATCCACAATTAGAAGATACCGATAAACTTTTGTGTTCCTATCATAAGAAAACAACAGTTTTCTGGGTGATTCAACAAAACATTCTAATCCATTGGTGTCCACATAATCTCCTGGCCAGTTTCTGGGTCTGCTTTAAACTCCTCCTTAAATGGGTGTATAAGGGAATCTGTCCAAACTTTTTTATTCCACAAAACAACCTATTTTTTAAAAAAGGTCTCCATGGCTCAGCACAAAACAGATTGTTCGTACAGTTACATGAATTGTACAAGAAAGGTCTGGCCTCTCTGTTACAGAGTTCCTCTTTCAGGTCCTACATCACTGATGTCCTGTACAATCCTAGACTTTCTGTTTGTACATACGAAAGACTAGCCCAGACTGATGTGGATTATGATTTAGAACTTTTCCAGGAGATTATTTGCAATGATTTTATAGAGAAACCAGACTTATATCGCTGTTTTTATTCCCTACAGTCAATAGAATGGTTGATAAGTCTGCCCTTGACACAGAATCAAGTTTTTAGTTTACAGTATTCTTCAGAACACTGCTTTTCTATTGCACAACATGAACACTGTCAACAAACAGATGTATATTGCAGACAAAACGTCCTGTCACATGCTGAAATTAGCAGCCAGGTTAGGGTTTGTTTCTGATATGTTGTATATTGCCTGTATTATTGCAAGACACTCAGAGTCAGAAAAGCCCTATCTTTTGTAGAGATGACAAAAGTCAAGTTATCACAGCCCTATTTAATGTATAGGGAACATGTAGACAGAGAGAGGTATACTGAGGCTGTAGGGGGACAGTCCTGGTCTACAAAGATGAGGCAGGCTGTAGCTAGGGATATTAAACTTCACAACAAAATCTGTTATATTAATGAACTAATACCCGAACAACAATCTGGTTATAATAGGAGGTACGATATATATATATATATATATATATATATATATATATATATATATATATATATATATATATATATATATATATATATATATATATATATATCCCAGTGTTTGTGATGCTACACTTCCTAGAGTTCTTGTGTTACAGACACATTGATACAACACTATCACAAGCAGCTCTAGATGAGCTACAGGACCTACTCCACCATGATCGGGGACAGTATGTACATGATTTATTCAGAGACATCTCCTGGGAGATCCTAGGGATCTGTCAACAAATCTCAGGGAACCTCTGTTCGGCTCTATATTCATACCTTCAGTCATTTACACATTATCCATTACACAAAATACAAACTGTAACACAGAGGAGAATACAGGATCTGGTTCAGTCAACCCAACGCCAGTGAATGCTTACATGCAATACATTTAAGCATTAAATGTTGCTAACAAAAACAAAGAAAGAAAATAAAATAGTAAATCAGAGCATGTAGAATTTAATTAATAACAAATGTAAAAAATTTTTTATTATCATATGAAGAGTTTGTTACTGGACTTAAAAAGGATAGTGTTTTCTAGTTTGGCAAACATTTAAAGACCATGCCTCAGGATAAGTGTTTCGTCATCAATGCACACATTTTAAGCATATTAAGTTTTGTTATACTTTCATGTTAAATACTGAAATCCGATTGGTTAAGACGCAGTTAATAATATTTTATATTACCCTCAGCGTTAGCAACGCACTTGGCAACGGGTAACATTAAAAAATGTTACATGCGCGAAAATTATGCGCGTACGGTTCGCTGTAGAATTCACGTTATTCCTATTTAAAAACAGTAAAATTTTCTTAGGAATTTTAAAAAAGACATTCAGTATAACAAAATAAATAGTGCATGTTTGGGAGGATAACAGTTGAAATTGACACCCCTCGAAAACCATTGTCAACCTCCGCTTCGCGTCGGTTGACAATGGTTTTCTCGGGGTGTCAATTTCAACTGTTACCCTCCCAAACAGGCACTATTTATATAATATCATATAATACAATTTCATGTGATATCATAATATATTATATAAACCAATATCATATCATACAATATCGTATGATACAATATTATATAATATTACAATATAATATAATACAATTTCATGTGATGTAATTCTATATTACTGAAACCAATATCATATTATACAATATTGTATGATACAATATTATAGAATATACAATATTGTATCATAGGATACAATATAATATTTTGCAATATCTTATGTAATTGTACCATGTGATAAAATAATAAATTAAAAATACAATATAATATTATACAATATTGTATCATAATATACAATACTATACATAACAATATCATGATACAATATCATATCATAAAATATCAAAACAATTGATACAATATCATATCATATCGTATAACTTTTTATAATATAACATATGATATCATATTGTTCATATCAAACAATATTGTTTCATATCATACAATATCATAGGAATCATGTTATATCATTTATCAACAAACACATCTATCTATCAAGCTGGTTTGAGTGAGGTAGGAGATTTCTTTAGCATCCTTGATAATGGAGATCAGGCTCTGCATCTGAAGCAACCTCTGCGTTTAATTTATAATAAAGTTAAATCAACTATGCAAGCTTTCATCTATAAAACATGTGACCTGTTCCAAAAAACTAAACCTCATCCAGCATCCGAAACCTATGGCTGAGATTCAGCATTCAAGCCCATCAGGTGCATTGGTATCATAAGACGCATCATCCATGCAAGTTTGGTGAAGTTTGGACCAGTAATAACTAAGATATCATCATCAGAGGGCACTAGCAATTAAAACCTTTACTTCCTACACCATCCGCAACATATAGCTCAGATTCAGCATCCATGCCTGTCAGGTGCATCTGTATCATAAGACACACCATACATTCAAGTTTGGTGAAGTTAGGACCTGTAATAACTAAGATTTATTTTTTAGCATCCTTGATAATGGAGATCAAGCTCTGCATCTGAAGTTACCTCTGCGATTCATTCATATTACAGTTAAATCAACTATGCAAGTTTGAAATAGTACTATCAAACTTGTGACCTGTTCCAAAAAACTTAACTTTATCCAGCATCCGAAACCTATGGCTCACACTCAGCATTCAAGCCTGTCAGGTGCATCAGTATCATAAGACACACCATCCATGGAAGTCTGGTGAAGTAAGGACAAGTAATAACTAAGATATCATCATCAGAGGGCACCTGTTTCAAAAACTTTATTTAACCAGCTTTTAAAACCTTAACCTCCTCCAGCATCCGAAACCTATTGCTCAGATTCAGCATTCAAGCTTGTCAGGTGCATCAGTATCATAAGACGCACCATCCATACAAGTTTGGTGAAGTTAGGACCAGTAGTAACTTAGATATTGCTATCAATGGGCACCTGCAACAAAAACTTTAACCTGCTCCAAAAACCTTAACCTCCTCCAGCATCCGCAACCTATAGCTCAGATTCAGCACTCAAACCTGTCTGGTGCATCAGTATCATAAGACACACCATCCATGCAAGTTTGGTGAAGTACGGACCAGCAGTAACTAAGATATTGCTATCAAAGGGCACCTGCAACAAAAACTTTAACCTGGTCCAACAACCTTAACCTCCTCCAGCATCTGAAATTTAGGACCCAGATTCAGCATCCAAGTCTTTCAAGTCCATAAGTAGGTCCAGATGCATAATCCATGCAAGTTTGGTGAAGACAGGACAAGTAATAGCTTAGATACAGGACCTGCAACAAAAACTTTAACCAGGTCCGGACGCCGACGCCGACGCCACCGCCGACGCCGAGGGTATAGCATAAGCTCTCCTTGACTTCGTATCGGTGAGCTTAAAATTAGTATACGCTTGAATTTGTTGATTTCTAAATGTCAGCAGGAAAAGTATTAGTAAGACAGGAGCAAAAGGCACAGTGGAAGGTTACAAAAAGTACTGTAGGGATGGCAGTCTCTAAGCACCTAATCGGCGGGAAAGACGGTGATAAGTTACAGAATCAGTAACCGGTTAGTCGTATAAAATATAAAATGTTGCATAATTTAACGCAATTTTATTAATTACAGATATTATTTTGTACCTTTTGATATATCTGACCAAGTTGCCTGTAAATTGGAGACAGTTAAAGCCATGTGGCTTAGATTGTGAAGGAAAATTGGTCAGTGGGTTTTGATTACGTTTATCTTTAAAACAAGATGTTTTGGCATGTCTTTTATTCAATCACTTATGAATAATATTAAAATCAATGTTTTTTGTTGTCGTACCTACTTACAACGCATTTGTTTATTTTACTGTTTTCATTAAAGACATATTCATACGATATACCTGTCGTGCTTTCTGTGACATTAATGATATTAAATTCAGGATGAAATAATATGCTCATTACAATCATGTGTATTTTGAAGTTAAAAACATTTTTTTTTACTGAGAAAACTACATTACTAAATCACTGTAAACATTCAATTCAATTCAGTTTATTGACATCACCATGTTGGCATACAGTCAAAATAAAACCAAATGACAGACAAAATAAAGTCTGACAAAAATCGTGACCATACCTCTTTAAGAAGTCGGTTGGTTACACGGGGGATGTTGGGATAGCAAAGAGGAAAGAGACATAGCGGACAATTCCTTTTGATAATATATTTCAGCTTTAAGTATGAACAGAGCTTCGCGGCCATCATTGTATTAAAGTCTCGTTTCTGGCTTTACAATAAAACGCCAAGAATCCGCAGCGCGTCCTTTAACCACAAGAATCCGTAAATAACGTGTACCATACTTTATTTAAAATACGAAATCATTTCTATCACACCTTGATATTTCTAAGTGGCAGCCTCCGCTTGCTAGTCACGGCCACATTTTAAGCATGTGTCATAAACTAGCTAACAAGAGTACCCGCCAACAAATGTACATACTGCTAATCTCTGTGGTAGTTTGAAGTGTAAAAATTGATAAGAGAATGAAGGTTTCACAATTTTTCTGAGGATGCCGATTTAGTTTTTCCGTAAAAACTAAAGTAGCAAGACTCGTCTTTTTTTCAACTATATGTAATACACACCAACTGTAGTACTTTACCAAGTTTCAAAGAAAATCTACCGTCTTGTTTTTTTAGGGGCCACCTCAATAGGTACATTTACTATACAAATATATAGAAAACTGTCATTTTCCACACTTCGAAGCAGATTTTAAAATACTACACGAGCGACTTTCCTCAAGGTATAAAATGTGACTCGTAATAACATATCTTATCTTAGATGTAAAAAAAAAATATATAAATTCTACTATCTGGTTTTTAAAAACATGCATCAAACTTTGTCATATATATCGAGCATTACAAATGCAGACTTGTAATATATTAAGAAAAATAACCCTGATGATTGCATAATTCCATGTGTAAATTTTCCAAGTTGTAACTTTATACTTTTTCTTGTATTTATTTCTTATAACGGACTCCTACAAAGCTTGTATTTATTTCTGATGGCGTATTATTACACTGCTTGTATTTATTTCTTATAACCTACTCATATAAAGCTTCATTTTAACATAAAATTATAAAAGCACAATGGCAACGCTTACCTACCGAACAACGGCAAATCGTTTAAGAAATAAAATTTTCCTTAAAAACTTGAAATATTTTATCTGTACTTTCATTGTGTTCTATTTCATAAATTATACCGCAAAAATCTTAAAAGGTATAAATACACTTCATTTTACTAGACTGCGCTAAAACATGCGCACTGAAAACTTAAGTCGGTCACCTTAAGTTTTATTTTTCTAATATCAAAATGTTTGCAATTACCGAGTATGAATCCCTCGATTTCTTACGGAGACTTAAATTATAGTTAATTAATAGCTCTATAGCAACCACCAGACTGAAATCAAAACGGCCCGTTCATCGAAACCTTAGAGCGACCCAAGGAAAATCACGGACTGTACGAATTAATCATGATGATGTCAAACTCAGTCTCACAGTAGACAATTTGGCTGTTCCTTTCGGCTAAAGTACTGATGAACATTAACAGTAATTCAGTGAATTTTACTTACTTTTTATTATCAGTTTAATAATAAGTTAAAAGAGAAATGTAAATATAAACAATAAAATGCTATCTTGATGATTCATGCGGGTTAGAAGGAAGCGATCATTGCAGAATTTTTTTTTACATAACCCCGCTACAAGAGCTATGTATTTTTTCTGCAATGTCGCCACATTCATATCCAGCATAAATCACCAAAGAAAGCATTTATTGTTTAATTGATGCTACTTGTACTTTTTTATTTATTGACAATTCACTTTTTTATTATACAAAATGTCAACCATAGAGAGTTAAGCCACTAAATTTAGCAGGCTACTTATCAAGTTGCATTTGGCATGTTCATTAGCAAGCAAGACTAGATTATATGTGATAAACACACAAAAAAATAAGACGGTAAATCAATACAATTTTATTTGTATGCTTAAAAATTTATCCTGTTTTACAATGAACGTGTATTTTCCTCAAATGTCCACTGTATAAACAATCATTTCATCCTTGTATTTACCTGAAATAAAGAAAAGGTATGAAAATTGTTTTATTTGTGATTTTATAAAAGGATGATTGGGAATAAAAAAAACAACAAACAAGCAAACAAAAAATCAAACATGTACCGTTTCCTCAGCTTATCATTAATAACAGTACATGTAATAAGAAAGAAAAATTGAAGCAGTGAGTCAAATTGTCACCTGTTGACAGTTTCCCCAGCCAAATTATATACCACTCACATAAAAGGGAAATGGAGTGGATTGAAAAAAAAAACATGGCCAACGAAGACACCTAAGAACTAACCAGTGCTTGTTGGATAGGACCAGTTTAAATAAAAATGACAATTTAAACATATTTTATTGAGAATTCAAATGGATTCGGTAACAGGCAAAACCTATGTAAACCCTCTTTAAAATGGAAATGACCTCGATTAGCCAAGTACCCATTGTGTTGAGTTGTTGACCAGTCTTACTGTCACTTACCCATTGTGTTGAGTTGTTGACCAGTCTTATTGTAACTTACCCATTGTGTTGAGTTGTTGACCAGGCCCCACCAGACAGTTGGTGATTTCACATTTTTGGTGGATGACACTCTTCCTGCTGATGATGCTTCCCTTTATATCACACCTGTAACATAATTTAAAAACTGTGTCAAGGTAAGATCAAGTGGCCTGGACTTGGATAAGGATTGGATACACATCACACTGTTTAATGTTGAGTGTAGATCTTCTTATTGAAGCAGAGACAATGTGAAACCCTTGAAATATCATTGTACCCTCAACACTTGTAATTTTCCAATGATTATTTTTTATCAGCGATACAGTCTACATTGTATATAAATGTATATTCACAAATACTTATCAATCAACCAATATGGATAAGCAAGTGTACATTTTTTGTACATTTGTTCAAAATATGAAATAAGATATCTTTCGTAACATTTCAAGATGCTTCCAGAATTATCTAATCCTTTTGGACTTCTAATGTTTTTAAGGTTTATTCGGGGTTAGAGTGAGAGAAGTGGTTGGGTGGGGGTTTTGGTGAAGAAGTTTTCGTAAATTGACTCACCCATCCTCAACAATGACATTATCCAGCAAGGTGGAGTTAACAATTTGTACGTGGTCTCCAATTTTACAATTTCGTCCAATCACTGAACGTTTTATGGACACTTTTTCTCCAATCTCCGTTCCTTCAGCAACAACACAATCTGCACCAACCTTGTGAATGTAAGAATGAGTTAGTTTTGAATCTGTCTGATGTTAACAAAACATGATTTGGTCATTTCTAACAGTACATGTACACGGTCCCCTTTCGAGATCCATGCTAGACCTACCTGTGATTTTTTCTGTAGGACAACGGAGGGGTGAAGGTGAGGGGTCTCAATCCCTGTGTGGGTGAATATCTTCTGTATCTGTAAAAATAAAACAATTCTCATCAACCAGAGGAAACCACTATAAAGCAAGACATCAAAATAAATATTAATGCTGGCATTCTTTCTGTACAACAGAATGAAGAAAGTCTGTATCTGTGAAATCATGCAATTCTCATCAACCAGAGAACCACTATAAGTATTAAACAAAACACTGGAATGAATATTAGAGCTGGCATCTTTTCTGTACAACAGAAGACTTAAGTAATCTCATTTAGAAGGAAAGCTTTATATGAATATATAGAAAGTTCAATTTTCAAAGCTGTAATATTTTTTTACTACCCCCAGGGATCAAAATTTGAACAAATTTGAATCTAGACTACCTGTTTCCACATAGGCTCCAACTGTTTTGGCCAATGGTTGTGGAGAAGAACATTTTTTAAAGATTTCCCTAACAAATTCCTTGTAAAATATTTACCCCAATTGTGGTCCCACCCAATCCCTATGATCATGATTTGAACAAAACTAAATCTAGGGTATCTGAATACAAATACAATAAAATATGTTCAAATCAAATCAGAGTTAAAAATGCCTGCAACCTGAAACTGAGAGCTCAATTGACTACTTAGGTGCATGGTGGGACAAATTTATTAGAAAATTATAGTGTACAACTTTATGGCAAAAGCTTGAACCCATAAATGCCTCTGAACTGATGCATTTTACAAATATGTAATTGATCCAGAAGAGGGTTAAGCTGATGTGTCTGAATATAGGAAAAGCCGGTTATAAAAGTAAACTAACCTGTCGATTAGCTTCACTGTAGGATGAGACTGTGTTTGTTCTTAAACACAAACCTCCCTCTTGAATATAACCATAACAACGAATTTTGTCACCATGGTAACAGTCTGCCATGTCTCCATGATGATCATTCCATGATGACATGTCACGAATATCCGCAGCATACTCATCTTCAGTAGAAAACTTGAGTATGTCTGCAAAAAACAGAACAGGTCTTGTTTGTGAAAGAAAGAATTTAATAAAAAAGTTATAAAGGAGACAGAATCCACAAAGTACCCATCAGATTTAGCTTAAAATTTGCAATATTGTATTTAAGGCAATAAACTTTATCTAATAAAATATTTTATCTTAAAAACTTAAAATTTCCTATATACAAGGTTTGATCCAAAAGTAATGTCACAGATGCAATAAAATCGTCAAAAATTCTGTGTTAAGAAACAAAATTATGACATCATTTCTAGATCCTTTGTGCTCTTGTAAAACTTCATCATCTAGTCCTATATAAAAGATTACCCACAATGCTCTATCCACATTTTTGATCATTTTTTTCATTGATTAAGTAATTACTCTTTTTGTGGTAGATGGAATAGTATATTGGGTTATTTAAGTGCGATCAGTTTTATCGATAGCTCTTGAAAAAATCATGGACTTAGCTCTATGATATAGCTGATGACATAAGAACCTGACTTTAATTAAAATGAAATAATCTTTTATATCATATTGGAACCCCATTAAGGATACCCTGTTCCAACTGCTCTCACTTTAAGGTTGATACAATGTATATCAATTTCTAAACATTTACAAGTTGTTTATATCTATCGAAGCAATTAGCTTAATATTTACTTTGAAAAATAAAAATACAAATGTTTTGATAACTACCCAATTTCTGATTAAATAATTCATGTACCTCATTAGCTTACATATCTATTCATTTATTTTAGATATCTGACTGGTTTGGTACCAACCCTTTTTTTTAATTCTCTGATATCACAAACTATTTTGGTACCTACCCATTTTCTGATACTCTGATATCACAGACTGATGTGGTACCTACCCATTTTCTGATATCACAGACTGTTTTCGTACTTACCCATTTTTTGATTCTCTGATAACATACTAGACTTGTTTGGTACCTACCCTTTTTTTAATTCTCTGATATCACAGACTATTTTGGTACTTACCCATTTTTTAATTCTCTGATATCACAAACTATTTTGGTACCTACCCATTTTCTGATACTCTGATATCACAGACTGATGTGGTACCTACCCATTTTCTGATACTCTGATATCAGACTGATTTGGTACCTACCCATTTTCTGATTCTCTGATATCACAGACTGGTTTGTTTGAGGGAGCCTGTCCTTGACCTTGGTCTTGCTGAATTGTTTTCTGACCAGGTGTGGAACTAATTCTGTTCTTATGTATGCTAAAGACCTATATTTGTAAATGAATGTAAAATTTGGTATTTCATCATTGCAGAAAAGTAAAGAAACAAAGGATTTTTTATGGAAAAGAATGTATTGACGTTAATTACTTATAAAGTTTTATGGTTAGTTGACATACTCATTTTCAACTAGGTAATCCACAACCCACTTTTTCATCAGGTAGAGATGGCAGTCTGTGAGTCCAGACTTGACACACATGTATGGATGTCTATCATATAAAGTACAGCTAAAACTTTTCACAATTGATGTCTATCATAGAAAACACAGTTTAAACTTTACACAATTGATGTCTATCATAGAAAACACAGTTTAAACTTTATACATGGATGTCTATCATAGAAAGTACGGCTAAAACTTTACACAATTGATGTCTATCATAAAAAACACAGTTTAAACTTTACACAATTGATGTCTATCATAGAAAACACAGTTTAAACTTTATACATGGATGTCTATCATAGAAAGTACAGCTAAAACTTTACACAAAAAATTACCCAAATCAAACTATTGGAATTTTGAAACAAACAAAGTTAAGATTTTTTTTTAATGTAAACTATTAATCATTCGACAAATGGTATAAAACACAGCTTACTTTTTAAAGATAGATTTTTTAACACTGATATTCTCAGCAACATCAGCTTCTGATTGTGTAAATAGAATTCTCTCCCTTTTCTCATCAAACCCGAAAAAGTCCTTCTCTAAAGAACAAGAGATGAAAACAACACAATTAGTTTGTACAAACATATTGTAATCAAAGGCCTGAACGACTAAAGAGGCGCCAAGTTAACATTTTCTGGAATAATGACATTATAAAATTTCTGCATAAATTGCCATATATGATAATACATGTATCAGAATGAGAAAAAATAAATGAATTATGAATCATGTAGCTTAATCTAAATATATTCAAATGTATTTTTTAATTTATTTCATTTCCCTTTATGAATCAAGATTATGGTGTGGTTGTTTACAAACAAACCAATGTCATGGTGATCTGCTGACATTTCGATATCTGCTGACTTTTCTATAACGCTGCGACATCACGTTTACTTTGTCAGCTATAGATATCTTTTTATGCCAATCACAAGAGTTAAAATGTAATTTCATACAGTTTCATACAACTTTACTATGGCTGTTCATATTATTTTTTTCTTTTTTACAGGAACTTTTAATTCAACATTGCTTAGTTGATGTTGTGTTGCTGCTTTTTAAATTTTTTTGGAACAAAGTCAAAATATTTTATTAAAAAAAATTTAAGTGATAAACCTGTCTTTTATTATGGTCATTTTGACTGAATTTGCCATTTTTTAATGATTCAACATATCATAGATTAAGCAAACTTATGCTTTTGTGATGAATTCTCAATAATCTGGAAGACAAAGTTGTGTTTATTATGTGCATAATTCAGTTCAATAGATAAAATAAAATCTTTTGAATCTTTTGATACTAATTTCTTTGGTTTATTTAGATGGTAGTGCAGAAGTAAAATCTGCATTATAGCTAGAAGACTGTTGAGAATAGCCCAACACCTTCATAATGTACAAGAGAGCATTTTTTCAGAGGGACCCTGCTTTCTCTGGATGTTTCACTCTGTCTTACCTAATGGTTTCTTTGAGCGAGCCCCTGGGGCAACAGACTCATAGAACTGGGAGGGAAGGGACGAGAGAAGCATGGTCAGTGAGGCATCATGGGTACGGTGGAGATTGGCTATGTTGTGGAGGGAAATGTCTGTGATTAGGTCACATGGGATGATCAGCAAATCTGTCTGGAAATATAATGAAAATATCAGTTAAATGATTACAAAGAGAGCTAAACTTTAAATATACAAAATGGAAAAACCAAATTTTCTTGTCATATATACATGCATATCAGACTTGGGTACAGATATAAAAAATATTCAATCACATATTGTATACATTTGTATCTATTCATATTAAGAAATAAATAAGACCATACATAACTTTACAAAATGCTAGTGGTAAGTAAATGCATTACTTACGGTAATATATGATTTAGATTATTCCGAACTGCTTAAAATCTTTAAAGCTGCTTGATCCAACTTTTTGGCTACTTCAGTATCAAATAATTTTCCATACAACTTAATTATTTTAAAAAGTTATAGACTTTTACCTATAAACACCTGCAGAATCAGTCTATTTTCAAAGATAATTATTTGAATACACTCTTTATTGGAGCATGAAAAATCAAATCAAAGAGCATTATGCGAGTGTTTAGTGAAGGGAACAGTTTGGTTGCGCCTCTTGATTGATTTTCTTTAATTAACTCGCATATCATGCATCGATTGTAAACACAACAAACTTCACTCAGACACTCAAGTGTTGCAATTTTTGTTGTTGAAATCTTTCCTTTCTCAATAGCAAATGTCAAAATTGTAATGCAATTATACGGTTTACCTGCCTCTACATTAATTGAATCTTAAGTAGGGAGGAAATGACACAGTACCCTTATATGTTAAGTTTGTTTTGCAAACAAATTTTGTTTATCATTTTTTCCAATTTATGAAATATGGTTTAAATAACCAGAAACACTTCTTTATTGCGTATTATTTTACACATACTAAACATTCTAAACAAAAACATTGTTATAAAATTAAAGTAGTCCGAGTATCGTACTACGTCATAATACGGATTTTACAATATTGGTTCGACTTTTACAAAGCGTTTTTGATTCCCGGCATTGATATTGCTCTACATCGCTGTTGTAAACAATGGCAATAATAAGCAATTAGAACGGTAATATATGTATTCTATGAGAGATAGAAATGATTAATGTTGAGAAACTTGATTCTGTTAAAGTAAAATGAAAAACGAAGTTTCTGATTAACCAGGATCTCAGGTATGCTTATATCTTCTTTGTTTTGATCCCCCCCCCCCCCCCCCCCGCGAATTTTTCTTTTTCAATTACTAAAACCAGTTTAAATTTAGAGACAGAAGCTATTTCCAATTTAATCAATCGTCAATTAATTAATGTTTAAATGATATCTAACATTGTTGACAGATTTAGACAGAAAACCGTAGCAAAATGTGATTTTTACGGATTTTTTCGTCAGGATCTACTTTGTATAGAGCTTACAGCGTGAAAAGTAATCCGTCAACATATAATTTATTTTACCAAATCTTTTTTCTAAGATGTCAATCTTTAGAATAAACACCATGAATTTAAGTTTGAGTCCATAAAATAGTAAAAAAAACTTACCAAACACGTAATAGCAATGCATTTTTTGTATTCTATTTTGATACATCAGGTCCATAAAGCGGACTTACTTACAAAAATTTGCTCAAAATTATGATGAGATATGGCTTAAATAAATATTTATACTCTATTTTGTATGTTCAGTTCTAATTTTCCCAAAATTGGTAATTATTTTTAGGAAAAACGGACGTCTGGCAAAATTCATAATTGTCAATAATTTTCGCAAGGGGGTACACCCGTCTGAGAGGTGTTAACAAACAAACTAGCATGTAAACATATACATTTTCTTTTGTATATGTATTGCTAGAATGTATATTTATCATTTAAAGCTTAGCTTTTAATGATTGAGCCCATTTAGTGCCGAGTATAGGACTACCTTAAGGAGAAATAAAAAACAGAAAATCTAAACATAAATATCCTTGGATTTCCGAGCATTCACATATTGGGTTTTCCTGCTACCTTGATTTTGCTTTTAATTTCTCGAAGAACATCAGCTGTTCCATCGTCAGTGTTTGAAACGGTAACATATTCCAGGTGAAGCTTCACTGAACATGACTCGGTGAGCACCCTCTGTATCTCTGCCTGGCCATCCATGTCCACGATAATAATTGCCTCTACAAAAAATTTCTCTCGACTATATGACTTTACCTGTCAAACAGATTTCTTTATATCATTATTGCCTGTACAACAGATTTCTTTATGATTATATATGATTTATGATTATAATATATTTCCCAGTATGATTATTGATTCTAGTACAAAAAGGTCAAATAAATCATTCTCTTTTACTGCTTCTATAAACATTAATTAATATATATATAAACATATTAAATTGCTTCGAGGGCGAAATTTCAAAACATTTGTTTCCATTTAAGGGACTGGAAAGCCCTGAATGGTTGTACGCTGCCCAACGCTTCTTTTATTTCCACAAGTTTACATGCTTTTATTATCAAGTTAGACAGTCTCCATTATAGACAGTTTAGATACAATAAAAGATCCAATATCACATCGCATGACAGTAGTGTTTTATACTCTGTTTTGGGAGCTCCAATCAAATCATTTGATACAAACCTTCAAACCCTGCCTTTTCCAGCATATTTATCGGGTACCAGACCATTGGACGATTTCCAATCAGCAAAGCTGCTTTCGGACATTTTGATGTCAGTTCTGCCAAGCGACTGCCCGGGCCGGCAGCCATAATAATGGGCTGAAACTCCATGTCTGACAACAAAAAGAAATGGTGAACAATAACGAGCAAAAGGGCAGAGTAGATATGGGGCAGAGGACTTCCTTAGAGTGTCTGAGTCTGCTTTATTTTGTTTCTCTCTACCAATGTTTGAAAAGGAATAAATCTAAAATACGCTACAGTTACGCATATGTGTGGTTTTGTCACTTAAAAAGAAGACCACTGTATCAATCTAGTGAGCTTCTATAAATAAAAGTATCTCACTATCTGCCATATGTGTGTACAATGATGGAACACTGCTAGCTTTTTTAAACCAAAGTCACAATAGCTTAAAGTTAGCATACACCTACCTACGGTAAAAACAGACCGATTATGGCATATAAATTGGTATAATGTTACACATGGGGTTAGCAGCCTTTCAAATAGTACAGATTCACGTTTTCAGACAAATGTGATGAAATTTGGTGTGGTCGGTAGCAAATAGGTCGTTCTGCTGTTGATTCGTTCCTCGTCGCTTCGTCTTTGTTGTATCTTGAGTGGAGTACTAGACCAACACTTTATTAATTTGCCTAAAGCATGTTTAGATCGTTAAACTGTTACTGAGGCATATTTCCCCGTTGTTCAAAATAGGACACATGTTCATTATTATTTAGAACAATTTCATATATACATAAATGTTTTTATATGATAGAAAAACTTGTTTGGTTGAAACTTGAGTTGACACTACATGTACTTGAGCACAGAGTTTAATTTGCTCTTAATAAATGATTGATAATAATATCTAATAAAACACGTTCAGTATCTCTCTTATTGATGTAAATAATTCTAAATAAAACAATATTTCTGAAAATAACAAAATAATATTCAACGAGCAGTTTTTTTTGCATTGTAGATAATCAGTACAACTAAACATATTCCTTTTATTTTCAAATTATGGGTTTTTTTTAAAATTGTATAAAATGAGCGCATTAATTCAGTTACTTCAGTTTTCAAAAGACCAAACAACTGTAAAAAATAAAAACAAATAAATAAACTAATAAATAAATAAAATAAAAATGATAAGTACTGAAAAATAATAAAAATTCCACTTACTTTTACACGCACATACACCTACCTATAAGATACTTTCAACCAATGAAGCTTCTTAAGACGAAGACATAATGCACACAGTAAATGTTCGCATGCATGTTGTTCTCCTAAAGTCCTAAAGAGATTTCACTATAAATTAAATTAAACACATTGTATGATAATATGCATATTCAGTGTCAGTTTCAGCACCCTATCCGTTTGTATGTACCCAAAGACTCTAAATTTTACAATATTTAAGTCTTTATCAGCTGAGTATATGATGCATTACAAATTGCTTTTCCAATTAACTTTTAGACAATCTCTCTCTCTCTCTCTCTCTCTCTCTCTCTCTCTCTCTCTCTCTCTCTCTCTCTCTCTCTCTCTCTCGTAACCATTATTGAGATAACACAACTTTCACCATCTCAAATCAGCGGGTAAAAAAAACCCGGTAGAAGTCGTGTTTTAATAATTCGCCACCGATTGCAGATGACAGAGGTAGAGTCATGAATTAATATCGGGTGACAAGGCTTCGTAAATTGGAATTCTCCCGTCGACTGAGTCTCGGCATTGTGGCTCGATAGCCTTGTCTCAGCTAAGCAAGCCATTCCCAGGCTGCGTTCATCCTCTACCTGACGCCAAAATCAATGGAAACTGAATGGAAGCTAACAGCTCTAGAACTGGAGAGTTACCTGAGACGGGGGAATTGAACTCAAGGATCTCCCCGTTATACTCAATCCTCATTCATTATTGGTCTTTAATGAGTTTGGTGTCCTACTACACTGTAGTTCATTATTTTCTTTTATATTTACTAAAAAAAAAGGGTAAAGGAAAAAAAATCATTTACTTTTTCCTAAAAAAAAAGGAGACGGTAGATTAAGTATGGAATACTTAAGAAAGTGTTTAATATTTTTTTTTAATTTAATTGATAAAACCGTGATTGAGATTTACAGGAAAAAAATCTTAATATTGAACAAACCATTTAATCCTTTGTGTTTATGGACAACTTCACTCACATGATCCTCCATTTGTGATGAGAGAGAGAGAGAGAGAGAGAGAGAGAGAGAGAGAGAGAGAGAGAGAGAGAGAGAGAGAGAGAGAGAGAGAGAGAGAGAGCTAGTGCCATGTTACAAAAACTGTATAATTTATATGCTTTAATGATATGTATTTATTTAGAAAAATGAATTATTTTAATGCTTTTCATTAAACTGTTTCCATAAAAACAAAATCGTTTAAAAACATTATAATTCGGTTCATAACTATATAAGAAGAAATATGACCAATTCAATCTCGTCGCTATATGTTTAAAACACTCATTTTATGAACTCTTAAAGAACTCTGAAAGAAAAACATTTACAAGTCATTTGACCCCTAACTCTAGAAAACAATTATTTAGACGAAGTTTAAATGGAGAATCACTGGTAACCTTTCTGATATAATTATTGTAACAAATAAAATATACATTATGACTATTTTGTATACAACATGGATACTATAGTATTTCATACACACCATGACTATTTTATTTTAAAAAAAAACATGAATATTTTATTATACCGGTATTAAAAAGCCCCCCCCCCCCCAAAAAAAAAAAAAAAAAAAATTGATGATAAGTTATGTTGTAAATATAACACAATATAATAGTTTATTTAGATAATATCTAGAACATATTTAGTCGTCTGTTGTTTGATGCACGTGATCGAGGTTTTTTTTTTTTGAGCGCGAGACGTCGTGTTTTATTTTTTTTTTTCAACGTGGCGTTTGGTTACAAGCGTAGGACTGTCTTCTTTTTTTTATTTGGCCACATCGGAAGATCAATACCTATAACTACATCCTTAACTATCTCATTAAATGTACAATTACCCGTAAAAGAATTTCTGAGGGAGAAGTGAAATCTGAGGAGTAAACGTTGGACAGGGACCCTAACTAACCAGGGTATGTCATCGCTCGCGCACACGTGCGTCAGGTGACGGATGCCATAGGGTTCCAAAATATTGTAATTGATAGCACATTTTATGAGCTGAAGTAAAACAGCACAGTGTAAGTCTTGGTCGTAATCTTCTTTACTTCAAGACATGCGACACTCGACAAGAAATTCTAGAAAAAACTCGGCCTAGCCCTCAGTAATCGGGGTATTAAGTCACTGTGTGATTTGTCCTCCTGGTATAGGTAATATCGGAGGATATGGAAAGTCGGGTATCGTATTACAATTCACGATGATTGTTATTGGGAACAATACATCAGAAAGCTGGCGTTCTGTTTCATTCATTTCCAATAAGCTGTCGGAGAATGAGAGAGCGCAGACTCCACACCAGGCCACACCCTGCTCACCGACACAGCAGACGACACTTAGGACCGCCGTGATCGACAGCAAACCGCCATCATTCTTCATCAGCACGAGGCACCACGCGCCAGGCCCAGACCGTGTGTGGGTCCCCGCCACCATCAGTCAAACACAGTCCAGCCACCCAGAGCCGAGCTACTGGCGAGTATTCTTGGGTAAATATCACTTTAAAGCTGTTATTGCTTGAGAATACACGTAAATATTTCGGCAAGACCAGCTTTGACAGTCCATGCACACCAATATACACGTGGAACCAAGAGAGGGGGATCCTTCTGACGTCATCAGATCTCCGTGAGTACGAAGTCGTTGTTTTTGTGTTGTGTGGCTAGACCCTTTACAAATCAGAAGTCACAGTAAACTGTAGGACGTTGTACTGAAAACGGACCAAGAAACCAGATAATGCAAAACTGTTTGGTTTGGAATGGCAAAAAGAACCGAACATCTTAAATTAGATTTCTGTTCACTTGAATTCATTAACCCTATCCTTCTCAGATATACAGGATTCAATATGTTTTTTTCTAGGATCGTAAGATACATAATGTTTAATAGTTTCTGTAACTATAATGGTATTAATTCATACCTAACTCTTGTCAAAACATCCCCACTAGGAGATAAAAAACGATATCATTGAGAACAATTTTTTCTTATTATCTTCTTCTTAGTACAGAACGTATGATTTTTAAATAATAATTGGAAAAGGGAAAAAACTAGTTTTAAGAAGAAAAAAGGCTTGAAGACGAAAAACAAGAAAAGTTAAATTGAAATTTTGTTCCGTCAGCCATTGTTAAATTGTGTGTAAATGTACAATCAAGGCGTGCACCTCAACCTACTGACAAGATACAATAGAGTTTAGATCGATGGAAGCAGTTTCAGCGGGCTCACTTTGTCTTTTATATCTATATACGACAGAGTGTGACACACCTGTACTTCACTTCACAAGGGACTCCGTCTGGAACTTTTATTGTAGGTTTCCTGAATCCCGGGTTTTATTTATCGCGGCAAAATGTTGATACCGCTGAATACCGGTATATATTGGAAACCAATTTTCACGCTTTTGAACATATAATTGACATATAGGACCTCGTTCCTTTTGTATTTTTTTGATTTAGTATTACAATAAATTTGTTTCATATGTTAGGAGCAGGGTTTCACAATTGCTGTGCCAAGTTGAACTGATGGTTTCACAGGGTTTTTGAAAACTGATAGTATTGTTTTTAAACATTGTTGTTGAATTTCAATGAAATGAAAGATTTAAGGATGTAGGCTGGGTAGATCGATCATCAAATTACTTATCATATCTCCTTTAATATTTAATATTTTGTTTTCCAGCTATAACCTATCATTTAGTAAAGAACATTCAAAATAACTTAGCTTTGAATTTCATTATTTTCCCTAATCTTGATACAGAGCTCTTTATGTATATCAATAAGGTCTTAAAATGGTAACAATGATCCAGCCCCTGCAAGTAAAAATCTTTAAAAAAATTATTTTGTCCAATATCAAACAATTTAAACGGGTGTTGTTTTGTTGTAGTTGCATCATATCGTCATAATCATTACCATCGTCGTCTAGGGGCGTGTAATGTTGACCACTATGGATCTATAGTCTGTCCCAAGTTATTACTTCCATCACTTTTTGATGATTTTTAATAAAAATACGCATACCTGTGAAAGAAATACAGTTGAAATCGATAAAAGGGAATATATCCAAGATATCTTCATTGAAAAATTATCATTTATTTATAATGGGAAATGCTTACATCCAATGTTTTCTCCATTCGGAAGTATTCGGGATACCTCGCGCAATTTTTCAA
This sequence comes from Magallana angulata, assembly GCF_025612915.1. Classification (NCBI taxonomy): domain Eukaryota; kingdom Metazoa; phylum Mollusca; class Bivalvia; order Ostreida; family Ostreidae; genus Magallana; species Magallana angulata. The sequence continues at coordinate 53,818,591 of NC_069120.1, forward strand.
CGTTTTCATCCGGGCTTATTAATGGCTGATGCATTGCAAAATCCCCGTACACTTTCTATTTTTTGGGTGTGTATTAAAACCTAAAGCGGTGGGGGGGGGGGGGGGGGGCTTTCAAAACAGATAATCTAGACATTTTTAATATTAGTGGATGAACGTAGTTTGATCACAAAGGTATTTATGATTATCGAAATATCAAACAAAAAGTGATAGAAGCAAAAACTCGAGACAGAGTAAAAACATGTGAACAACAATGGCTATCACAGAGCCTGACTCCAAGTCTATCAGTTGATGGCTGCAGTGGACAATGCATCCACAACGTTGCTCATACTCTATTTTCTCGTAACACTTTTTTCAAAATAGGCCCTTACTCTGTGTCCCTAATCTTGGCACTACCGTTACGTGTTCGTAAGCTTTATGTCAGCATTGGACACCATCTGACGGATTAAAGAAGTAAAGAAGTTACTTAGCCAGGGTTATCTATCTCACTGCGGAATATACTAACCTCTATATCTACATGTATTCTTTCTGTGTCATTCCTATATTTTGCTGTAAATTTGCACAGGCATTTTTGGATAACTCTTTTTTATCATCATTTTGTTTATAAAACATGCTCCGTTTTCTCCCTGTACATATTGTGAAACATTATGCACTGGTCACGTGGTACATGACTTTACATTTTCCTATTTATTGAGCTAGCATGGAAAAAACTGGCAACGACAACTTATTTATTATCATGTATTTATTATACGATATAGCACATATTCTTTTGGGGGGAAAAGTATTCTTAAATACTAATGTAAGAGAATGTGACATTGGGTTCCAAAACACTTGCATTCTCTTTCATGATTAAAATATTGCAAAATACACACAGACTTGCTGAGAACAAATTAACTGATTTATCTTTATGAGCGAAGACCAATTCTCATAAAATGCCAGTATATAAGGGGGGAGGGTTGTCAAAAATTGTGCTTAGACAAAATGACAAGCAAAGCTGTCATAAGAAACCGTTATCACACAAATAAACACATAAACACTGTACGGTATCTCTGACTTGTTAAAATTCCTGTAGAATTACAGAAATAGCTTTTAAATATCTCATGATCAACATTATAGCCATAACTCTGATCAATTAAATATTTATCTAGTCTAGTGAAAACAAAATAAAGTGACGATTAAGTCATGTTTGAAAAATCTTTCCTTTTCATTTTTTGTTCGAAAAGCATAATGAATACATTTTTTTATAGTTGTTTGGGAAATTGGGAAATATATAAATTGTTGAACTGAATATGTTCCAGTTTCTCCAATATTGAAATGAGCCGCTATTAATTTCTGACATAGAACCCTCCCCGACTGCTTTGTCAATTGGACCGATCTGATAGAAAAGACAAGAAAATAATTAGATAATTCTGTTAAATTGGATGAACAGACTTCATCTCAAAGCAGCGAATCGATCGGGTGTTGGGGTGGAGTAAACTTTCTCTCCTGGGTTTTTACCTTGTCATTTCAAATGAAAGTCTCTCTAAGAAAATAATATATTTACAATGAGCAAAAAATTCATTGCAAAGATTTGGATAAATATAAGCTGATTGGTACACCAGATCACATAAATAGAGGCAAATGTCTGGCTGTTACCTCAGATCACAGCTACTATATAGAGGCAAATGTCTTGCTGTTACCTCAGATCACAGCTACTATATAGAGGCAAATGTCTTGCTGTTACCTCAGATCACAGCTACTATATAGAGGCAAACATCTTGTTGTTAAACTTGATGACATCTACTACATAGATGTACATATCTTGGTGTTAAACCAGATTATAGCTATACTTTATAGATGTACATGCGACTGTGTGGCGCTGCTGCAGTTTATACAACCTTAGAAAACAACACGTTTTGCAAAGGTACATGTTTGTGTTTTATAAAACAACATGTCGAGCAAACTATTACAAAACAGCACATCCTACAGAGACGTTTGTTTTGTCAAACGGTTTACCCTACTAACCCTCACTCTATCTAATAATAACAGCTTGTGATTGATGTGTATTGATGTGTGTGAATGCTGTATATATTTGAATGTATTACTTTCTGCATACCTATGATTAAATATATTGCGGTGTATGCGTATAGCTTTAAGTTTGAATCTTGTCTGGCGTTGAATGCACAAGCATTAATAAATGCTGATTCATGTAATTTGATGCTGTTTTATATATATGTAATGCGGTGTGTGAATGTAATCCTTTTTTAATTCATCTGATTCCTTGAATGCATTAATTTTTATTTTACCCTTCTTTCTCTATACCCCTGTTATCTGCATTCCGTTGCTTTCTGTATATCTTACTTATTTCTGTATATCCTGGATTTTATATATGTAAAACTACATAATTTCTGTATACCTCTGGATTCTTGTTCTCACGGTATAGCTATATTCTATAAATATGTACTGCTTTCGGTATACCCCTGATTCTTTACATCACTGTGATGATTAACAGAGGCAGGTAATGTCCAGCCTGATATCGATCTGTACACCTGGCCACGGAGTGGTGACAAAAGGCTGGAATCGGATTAAAATGACACCTCCCTGGGTGTAGGGTCGGCTTGGTGAATCTGGAGAGCTGTGAAGGCGTACGGTTACAAATTAGTCCTCGCCTCACCCGAGGACAAAGCAGCAACACGTGACGAGGTGACCATGAGATGGACACCCGGCCAGAGCGACCGTTTGGTGTTACCACCATTATAACAGAACCATCCCTGACTGTCCCCTATCACAGAACTATTCTGTTGGCCGCTAACACCACAACTTCACGTGTTTGCCTATTATTATTCATATTTACATAAGATTTGACCAGTTGTTGTCATATCTGTTCTCGTCAGATTTTTGTACGTTTACCTATGCGCACACAATGTTCAGTCTTTGAGCACTCTGAGATGTTTATACCGTTCAAAAGTTGTGCTAAAAATAAATGCTAGCTTGCTGATTTTTATTATTGTAAGTTTTTTTTCCTTTTGCAAAATGGCAAATTTACAAACAATTTTGAGTTAAGAAGGAGAGGTAAAGTTAAATCAAAGTAGTGAAGTACTGACGAGAGTTGATTTTATCGATAATTATTTATCTTAAAATCAACGATATGTTATTTTGCTTGGCAAGTAGTTTATAATCTCTATTTGAATTACGCACATTTTTATAAAATGGATTTTTTTACCTTTCCGACAAGAATTTCGAGAAAACCTCCTGAATCATGTTGTGTAATATTTAAAAATAGAATTGATTTCATCAAACTATGTATCGGTATTCGAAATATTTCAAAAAAGTGTATCGATCCAACCAATAATGAACTCTAGATCACTCAACCAGATGCTCGGCTGTCTCCGTTAATCTCCGACAAGGAAGAGATACCAGGCCACGTGGTAGCTTGATGATGCAACCTCTAAATATAGACTGACTCTCTGCTTGTCGGAGATGTACGGAGACAGCCGGTGGTTGAACGAGACTATATTGAACTCTGGCGTAGGAATACATACGACTGCAAAAAACTTCTAAATCGTTCGTACTATTTAAAATCTGACTATATCTTAGGTATTTATAAATATGTCTCCTTTAAAAAAATGCTTCACCGTACATTACATCGAATTTATCGATTATTTTCAAGAACTTACTCTTGTCAGCGGTGATGATTTGTGCTTAGGTTCAAACACTGTTTCAGTTTCGGTTTGCTAGAGTAACTGCATAGGAGAGTTGATTAAAATCAACTCCCAAAAATGACATTATTATTTTGTTATTCTTAATTTTCATTTAACTAATTAATAATCGGATTGTTCTTTTTTCTCTTTATTAACTTATTAATTAATTGACTGATTGATTGATTTATTTACAGTTCACTTCATTTCTATGACAACGTTATTTCAAAAACAAGAAATACAACCTGAAAAACCAATACGGTTTTGATGTAACGCATGCATACATGATTTATTGAATAACTTAATACGAACAGTGTTTTTCGCATATTTTCCCAAAAAACCCTCTTCTCATTAATGGAGAGTGTTCTTGGTCTGTATGTAAGTAACACAAGGTCAGCCAGGCTCACTGTTTATCACAGTTTCATTTACGAGAATAGAGAAAGCAATTAACCTTTCAGATGCATGCTTTGATGCTTTGACATTAATCTTATAAACCTAATTGTGGGTTCCACATTAAGAAAAAAATACAGCGATAAGCATGAATCAATTAAACATTGATTTCTCTTCTTCAATATTGATATTTAAGTATATACATGTATGCATATAAAGGAAATTTTCCAGGGCTACTCCTTAACCCAGTTCTCCCGCCCATGGCATGAAAGATATAGGCCAGGCAGTCTCTTTGGTGCCACGAGGGGTCTGTCGGGGCCATTTTTATTACGAATGTTCAGTTAACGAAGTGGCATATCTTGGCGTAAGGAATTTACTCGTTAGAGGATTCTGATCAGGTGACCACTCTGAGAACGCCGGGAAGGGGCACTTGTCATAGAGTCCGACAGGAGATGATGTTGATGATGTCAGAATGCTGTGTGAACAGGGTAACGACAGGGCAGGGGGTCTGTCACCACCAGGTGGATAGCCCCTCCCCCCTCAACCGACCTCAGACAAAATCAGAGGCTAAATCACACAATATGTAACAATTTAAAAGAATTAACATGTATCACATTTGATCAGCAAATTTCTATTGCGCACACATTTTTCATCGGATTTTCAAATATTTGCAAAATCGGAATAATCCAATGCTGTCCCTGGTTTCCTTCCCACCGCCCGCCCAACTAATACACGTGTACTTTGATTCATTATTATTATTGAATTTTAATCATCTCGAAGCCCTTCGGATATTATGTCGGAATTTTCGTATTAAAACCTGCGATACATAGCTAGATCTTTAGCAAAAGCTAATTTCCGGCATAGAGTTGCATAGACCTGTATCATATTTCCAATCATACAAGTGACATAATTTTGAGCCCTGAACACATGCTTTTAATTGCTATCGATACCAAGACAAAGGAAGTCGATGCTCTGTATAGCACCGACCGCTCACCGCCATAATTAAATTTTTTACATGCCATACATTATCATTGTGTAATTTATAATGTGTAATATGTCAAACATAATACATATTTTTTGCTCGTATAATGTTTTCGGTACTCCTATTACACGTGTTTTAACAAAGTCGATGAAGTAGATGTTATTAATATGTAATGCACGGAAATGTTCATACGCACACCAGCATGCATGTTCCACGCATATTGCAAAGAAGTTTTGAAGTTACTGTATATTTAATGGCAATTTTACATGCTGTCATAATATGATGAAGAAACAAGCACAAACATATAACCATATGGCCGATTTCTTTCCTTTCATGAACATACAGGAGTAACTGTATAAATGACTTCCCTATCATATTCTTAAAACATGTACCATATTTAAAGTGGGCATGTTCGTTTTCATTGCGCATACCTTTGTTCGTGTAACTAACCATGTACTTACTTTTTTTTAATATTCTTCTTTCTGTGATCCTATTCATGAAATCAAGCTCAATGAAACAGTTAAATATTTTTTCAAGAAAATTAAAACGTTGTTTGGCATAAATTGTAAAAGAATAAATCATTGTAGGAATTTATAATAAAATATTATATAATTATTAATAATAAGAGTTGATAAAAAAGAAAAAAGTAAACATTGAAAACCTTGGAAATTTTACACACAGAAATATGCGACCATCGGGTTCTGCTTAAAAAAAGGTTAAAAAAAACCTTCACAATCTGGCCCTCATAATGTCCTTACTAAAATCAATCATGCATAGAATCATTTTTTGTCGTAAAATATTTGCATATTCTACATAAATGGCCTTCCCACCTTCTGATTGTTTAACCTCGTAGAGGAAATATTTTATGTGACAAATGAGGGTTTTCCTGCGTTTGATTCGAACATATTTTTATTGTACAAAAAAAACCAGTTGGTATTGGGCACAAGTTCCACAACTTAGACCGCCTTCTCCCCTTTCCTGCGTTCTCCTGATTTATCAATGCCGGGGAAAGATTGAAAACGCCGCTGCTTCGGGCATTACGGATTCAAACAATCTATGAGATTCAAGTACAAAATTATCAAGAAATGAGGCAAGGGTCACGGGTTTTTTTTCTTTTTTTGTTTTGCTTTGTTATTTTTTTCACACATTCTGCAGACATACGATGCATGATTATGATATTTCGCATTGAATATTTTTTGATTAATATTTTTTTTTTCAAACCATGATACACGAGTTCAACTCAGCAAGACCAGCACTTGAGACCAGGGATAAAAACTGTCAAGGTGACCATCCCCCCGCGCCATATTATACCTTTCGTAATTATATAAAAAAAGTGTTAATGACAAATGAAAACTGTCGTATGTCCCCGTAAACATTCAGTATGATCTGATGACATTTCTTTCCACGAATTCTCCCATGCAAGAGTAATTTATAAAAAAAAAATATATATATAAAAAAACAATTACGAAAAAAACGTAAGATATTTGCCATAATCCATAATAAAAGAAGAAGAAAACCAACCCCTTGTCTTACGCTAATGAAAGGTAAAAATTGTCTTTTTATATGCTTATTATGAGTCATTGAGAAACTTCATCTATCATTAGATATGGATTTGCTGAATAGAACCCTGAATCTGCTTTGGATTTGTAAACTGTTCGCATCAGTGCAGATATAACAGGAAATCCACAACACAACTCAAATGAATCGGTCCACATGACCTGACAAGTCATGTATACATTTACGTATGTTAAACTCTTCATGTTTCAAAAATGGCATATGACGAAGATACATGTAATTGATAAAAAGGACCAACTTCAAAGACCATCCTTCCAAATCTGAAAAAAAACCTGACAAGTCATGATCATGACGCACTTAATCCTTTAAGGTACTTCTATCTAATTTTCATTTTATCAGATATATACCATGATTAGGAGTAAAAACTGAATAGAATATTTGATAAAACAAAAAAATATATCGCCATATGGGCAGCTCAATTGCAGAGTTTAAAAAATATATTAGCAAGAATCTTTTTTATAGAAATTATTCGTATGCTTGCTGACCACAAATTGGACAGTGTTTGATGAGACACTGTTTCTACACACTCACAATTCACATATTAGTTACAAATTAATCATTTCTTTGTTAGACAACAATCGGTTCGTTTACAGTTGGTGACGTCATAATCTTCTGACAGGCGGATGTCGGAGCCTAATGTCCACAGTAGAATCATGCTAAACATCTCTTATCCAATCAAGCGTGACACTTGGCCATCTAGTCAGTCCCATCGCCTGCTCCGCGAGCGCTAGCATGTTTCTCTTCTATCTCCCATTGTCAGGATTATCTCTGATTCTAATTCTACAAACCATCAAATGCCAAATCACAGATGTGGCGCTCCAAGACACAGTGCTTAAACTTCATAATGGATATAGACAGCTTCAGATGGCTTCAGACATGAAGAAATTGGTAAGATGCTGAACAATACGATATATATTGTAGAATTCCTTTTGTGTGCCTGTTCTGTAGAATAGAATACAATAAAATTTGTTAAGCACTAACTATCTATGAATCAGAAAAGGATGAAATTATAGAATTTCATATGACAAAAAAAAATAAAACGGAGTAAATAAGGTGTCGCAAACGGTTAACATAAATCGACTTGCGGAGAGTGGATCTCCTTGTTTCACGCCAATTTTTTGCTTTTATCTAACCACAGCAAAAATACATAGCGCGACATTCTGAGCAGACATTAAAAAATGCTATGCTGCATAAAATATTATTATTTATACCAAAATGTAATCATAATTTTATGTCGTATCGAAAAAAAAAACCCGCTTATCGTCATATGAAATTGAGGAAAAAATGGTAAAGGAGATAATTTATACAATCTATGAAAGCTACATATATTATACTGTTTATAGGAATAATACAATGTATTAAAACAATCTAAGCAGAACAAAAGGTTACGCGATAGAATAATCACAAGCGATGCACATCCATCACATTTCTTTATCTGCTTACAAAACACATGTTTTCGTGTAAGGGTCGCGCAAATTAACATCCGTATAAATCAGTAAAGACAAGGTGCGTGCATATCTTGCGCCCTTTTGTGAGGGATTTCACACACAAGGGCGATGGTTTACTTGTTTAATATGGTAGGGGTGTAAAAGTTATGCAAGAAGTTATATAATTAAATAAATTGATAAGATAAATACTTCTTTAGATAAACAATGAAATAAACAAATGAATGAATAAATAAATAAATAAATAAATAAATAAATAAATAAATAAATAAATAAATAAATAAATAAATAAATAAAAGATAACTGATAAACGAATAATGCTAGATGTATGTTGATATTATAAACTTTAAAATGTATGCAGATTTACTAGTAACCATAATTTTGTACACATTGTACACATTGTATAAGATACCCTGCGTATTGCTATCTTGACTCACCAATAAACATAATTTAATTATATTTATAGCGTAGTTTTTAAATGATTGTGTGGCAAATCTGTGGTTGAGATATCCAACGATTTACCGACCATCTTACGAATTAGACCATGTGCACAAATGTATGGATTTGTTTTACATTTTATGTGCCTATTTTAAATGAATAAGACAAATTAAAAAAATTACAATTTGTGGCGCGATTTGACTTTGCTATCATTAAGAGTTTGTGAATGTGATATAGGAACTGAGCCTGTCAGAGACAGCGTCTTGGATCATTCATGTTCAGCATATTTATCAAAGCCCTGATTTTTTAAAAATCCCTTTTTTAATTAATTGATCTAAAAAAGATTCTTGGTAATTAGACTTTTTCTTCTCAGAAATTGTGTTATTTTATGAGGCCGGACTCTGGCGACCATTGGCCAGCCCGTCAAAGATCCATAAATCAGTGGCGGAAACGCAGTGGAGAATTGACAGTGTTTACCCCTCAAATGATGGCTACTTGTCACGACCAAAATACATTTACTGTTGAGAAAATTCTACCAAAACCGTCCAAGCTGAACGGTTGGAGAGGCGGCCGAGCGTGCAATGTAACCTGAATTTGTCCTTGTTGGGTCCGGAGGTTCAAAAGAACCCGCGGATACGTCATTACATTATTACATGGATTCACTAATTACCCGAAACACTGTAAACAGTGATTGCTTTCATGTCCTAGCACAATATCCGTTGTCCTGATCAGTGTTATAATTTACAATTGCCTGTTGTCAAATAGCATGTTCTATTGTGACTTTAAAGTATCAAACCCACAAATATACATGTACACACTTTGCACTATATCTTGATAAAAAAATCTGTAAACAACATCTGCAAGTTGCTTGCAAATAGTTATTTTTTGTCATATACTTGAATGATTGTCATCAAAATTGCTCAAAATTTAAAATAAGAATTAAATAACTAAAACTAAAAAGACATATAAATCATAAATATAATATGGATGAATATACATAATCACACAACTTAATTTTGATTCAATTTTCAGTTTACTTATATTACTTTGTTTTCAAATTTATTACCCAAGAAATCATATTAACTGTACATAATGTGACAGTTTTCTTTAATATTTTTGAGAATCTTTTAAACTTAAGGTGAACATCAACGTTTTGGTACGCTATTGCCGTACCGTACACCACCTAACCATGCAAGCTAGATTATTCTGCTCGCTCGGGGAATTAAATTAGGTAATTAGGTGCTAAAAACGAACTGAAAATAAAAATAAACCTCCAGCCCCTCAGAAAAATTGTTTATATTTAAAAGACATCAGGGTGTTCATGAGAAAAGCCTATCTCTGCTCGGTTCCAGGGTCCCTTGTCCTGAGATTTTTTCTATCTACTTCATTTTTTTTTCTCTCAATAGAATGAGAAATACTTCGAGATTTCTGATTTTGGAACGCATTTTCTATCTCGTCAGGTTAATTTAGGCAATGGCTTATTCCAAAATGCTTTGCCAAAATCATTAAAGTTCTCGGATGGTAAAAAAAAATTATGCAATTGCAATCTGCTCAAAGAAGTTTCGAATGAATTAAATATGAGAGATTCCCCCAATACGAAATTTGTTTCAATAAAGATATCTTTGACATTCCCCTTTTTTAAATTTTGTTTGTTCTTCACTGATGGATATCTCTGGAAAAATGAGAAAAAACATAGACCAGTTAATGAAAAAGGTTTATCGAAGGCAAAATATAGCTACGGACCTTAAACTAAAGCTAACAATTCGTTAAGTATAATTTTCTCCCCATATGGTATGATATATTGTAAATGATTGATAATCTGAATCTGTAAATAAATGTTAGCAATGAATATCGCGATTAGATAAAGATTCATATCTGTAAGTTGAATTATTTTACCTCAATATGATTATTCTACATAACGCGACATCTGATTGGTTGTAGACAATCACGTGCCAGGGCAATAAAACTTCATCTTTCTCTGTCATCGTAATATTCTTCATCATAGTTCACCCCCTCGAATATTCATTCCATGTTTTTAAAATATCTTGAGGATGAGCATACGCTATTTCCCTCAGCGTTAGCAACACACTTGGCAACGGAAACACAATGAATTGTAACATGCGCGTGTATTATGCGCGTACGGTTCGCCGTAGAACTCACATCATTTCTATATTAAAGCAACAATAATTTCTCAAAAATTTAGACATTCAGACTGTTACCCTCCCAAATAGGCACTATTTATATATTATCACTTGTCGTTCGGTAAAATATACAAACTATTGTGTGATTGTGAGGAAAATATGAAGATTAATCCCCCCCCCGAAAAATCATATTTCCATCGGGCGTTGCCTTCGGGAAATATGATTTTTCATGGGGGAAGTTCCCTCACAATCATGCAAAACATGTATGATATTACCGCAACTATTTATTTTAAAAAATTGTGTTATGCATGACTCGCCATATTTTTGTCATACTCTTTATTTTATACTCAGTACACAATATAAGACTACAGACTTAAAACTAAGTTTTAGAACAAATGCATGTTATTCGAATAAACCTATTAACTCTGATTAATTTTCGTTAACTGTAGTTAGATTTGTAAACCGTTTATATAAAATTAACTATGTGACTATTGAATTGTTTTCAGTGTTAAGAAAACTTGCGAAATTTTTATCTTATAGATTTAGCTGATGTTAAATACAAATGAATGCGTCGTTTATAACAACAGTTATCGGACGTAACTGTTTAGCCGCTTTCAGTATCAATCACGAAAACTTTTAAAAATGGCGTGAGAAGAAACCACGGACAGATCTAATCGTAAGGTTATTCTTGTCTATTGTCCACAGAAAATAATAATCAAACGGTCAAGTTTTGAATGCGTCCGATTTCTTCACTTACGTCCAGGAGGAAACTGTTAAATGTACGTTCTTTCAAGTCGGTCCAGCCACCGTTCCAGCAGTCTGTGTTGGAACAATCAACAACTGACTGTTTCTTGTTTATCGCATAGTGCGGTTCAAGAAGAGGAATAGTTTTGGATACTTTCAGATGTAACATGCATTAAAACATTTCAACGTTCGTGATGTTGAATAAGACCTCGTCAACTTTCAAAGAAAAAGTGAACTACAAATTTCATTGAAAAAAGTAAGAGCTTCCAAGAAACTGAGAGCCACACAACAAAATAAATAATGTACCGCACACTCGAGCAAGGTGCCCGATAGCCATATCTAACCACATATATTGTCTGTCGTTAGAAGTTACCGTTACCTCCATGTTTTTACGTATTTTGACGAAAATTCGCGAAAATACGCACGTCTGACTAAAAACGTACGATGACAAAAGATAAAAGGGAAACGCCCAAATTGTCAGTTGGAAATCCATCGCTCGCTATTCAATCTAAAATGACAAACAACTAATCGAACACTCCTTTGCAAGCTGTGTTTGATGTTACAAGGTATGACCTGATACATGAAAGAGTCCCTGAATCCATCGGAATAATTATACATGTACTACGCATCAAGATGTCCTCAATTCACATTTTGCTTAATTACTCAATAATCATAAATACATCAGGGTTCAAACGATGTTTATTTCAACTGTACTTTTTACACAGGTATGAATCGTCCAAATGTGATGGAAACAATATACTGGGACAGACTATAATACTTTATCAAATTGAACAACATAAACTTGCCCTATATATTGTATAGGTTCCCTTTATCAAAAAGAGACTATTTGAACTAAAAAGCAATTAAATTAAAAAAAACCAAAACAAACAAGATAAGCAGCGTACCTTTTTTAAACAAATACAAATATATTCGCATTTCATTGGTTTTTTTTTTCTAGAACATTACCTGGATATTGTGTATTCATATTAGGATACGCCATTTAAATATATTCACGTGACTTTTGATTTTTATGGGCTTTGTTACATGTTGTTGCCTACATTTTGCATTTAGGAACCACACTTCAGGGTGTTCTCTCTATCACAATGGGAAACCATAGCATGTTATTTGTTGTATGGAATTTGTTCGCTGTTTTATTCCTTCAAAACTACTACATGTATAAGGTTTTCCACTTTTTATTGATTGATACACTATGGCGTTACGTCGTTGACATGACGTTAAGAGGCGATCGTCTGCTTATGTCTATAAAAATATTCCTGACAAAAGATCTGGTAAAATCTCATAACACAATGTCAATGATATATATCTGTTTATCTTTTATGTCGCCAAGTTTATTATGAAAAGGGAACTATGATCCCCAAGAACATGCCGTAAGACTTAACAAATCATAGTCGGACAAAAATTGTTATTCCTATATTAGAATACTAGTATACACTACAGCAACAATCGTATTCAATGAAATCATTTTAACTGCCTCGTCGGCTGACATTGTGTCCCCGTAGAGTTTATGAAGCTTTTGTTGAATGGGTTTTTATCTTTTTGACTACTTCTTTTGTTTATCTAAATTTTGGATGTCATTGATTTTCTAAATGACGTTCTGTGATATTTAGATAGCTGTATACGCTTTTTGGTTGCTATATTTTGTGGTATATCTGTAAGATATACATTTTTGTTTGGTTTCTTTGTCGCCGCTACAGTTGTCACCTTTCTATTTATGTACGCAAGAGCGCGGGGGATGACAGCTATATATGTAGGTTTGCGGTAAATTTAGCATACTGAGCAGTTGAAATTTGAATAATAACATCTCTCTCTCTCTCTCTCTCTCTCTCTCTCTCTCTCTCTCTCTCTAGTAACACAGACAACAAAGAATATCACAATCTATTCCAATCTGTGTTCCGACTTTAATTGCTGTATCTAGCTTCTTGCAGTTTGGAGCTATCCGACACTAACTAATATTACTGACGGTTTGTTTAGATAATAGTAGTAGTAGTAGTTTATTGGCGTATACATTACATAAATTGCCCTATCATACAATTTATATAACAGCTAGTACTTTACAATAATTGTGGGTACAGGTGGGAGGCAGGTTATATACATATATATAAAAGGTATAAAGTGGATGAAAAAATATCAAAAAGACCAACAAAGCAATAGTTATATATAAACTTAATTTACGCTTATTCACGTCTGATGGTAAAGTTGTCCCTCTTATTAAAAGATTCGTACACAGTACCCAGTTTTTTTAACATAAATATAGAATCAGAATTGAGTAAATCAATAAATTTTGCCATACTTAGTCGTACATAGAAGTATTTCTTAATCTATAATTTCCTTAAAAAATCACACACCAAAACAAAATGGTATTCATCTTCGACATCGTTTGAATTACAGTATATACATTTCCTTTCATTAATAGGACATTTTTTATCATATCTACCAGATTCGATTCGTAGACGATGTGAAGATAATCTATGTCTACTTAAGGCTTTCCTATGTTTATCATATAATATGTAAATTAGATACTCTGCCTGGTGTACAGGCAAGTTTAGATATTTATATAGACGTGATATAGACATAATGATGTATATTGATATGTCATAAAAACACACTGGTTAAACTCAAAGGTCTAATACCGATGATATAACGCAGAGTAATTTCCCCTTGAACTTAGAAAAAAAATAACAAATCGGTACTCAACTTGAAGTCTCATGAGTCCGTCCATGTCAAGTTACGTTTGTTAATTTTTAAGACCAGTTTCTATTTACGTTCTAATTACAGACATATATATTCTGTATTTTAAAATACTTTACAAAAAAATTTAATCATTTGCTAAGGAAATATAAAGACTTTACTGACATTTCAATGGCAAATGAATAAAAAATGGTTAATAACTCCTAGTAATCAATAAGGGCATTGTTAACTCGCGCTATAATTAATGGAATTAAGGACCGAGACTGATCGTTTATAACCGTCTAATTAGTGCGACCGGTTCCTGATTCTAGCATTCACTAGGAAATCGGTCCGAGGGGTTTATTTGTTAATGAGTATTGTTAATTATCGGTCATCGAAGCCTCGTTGACCACATAAGACTCTGATTCTGTGTGATGTAATGAGTGGACACTGTTTCATAGCTGTTTGTTTATGTAGATTCCGTATTTTGTATTTTACGCGTATACGTAATTTAGCGAATCCGCCGTTTTGTGTCAAATTGCAAAAACATAAAATGACAGACATCAAATATTTTTCATTTACAATTTTATAGTTAAATTTTAGATTCCACAAAGGTTGTTGTAAATGTTGCTAATGTTATTCCGCGCATTCCATAAGGAATCTACAGTATTTGAAATAATAATGTAATTGTCATTTTGGCAAGTAAAATATCTTACTCCAGAGATTATGGAAAGAAATGAACGTAAAAGAAAACCAAACCGTGTCAATAAATGGGAACATATTTTCCTTTTATAAATGGGATTCTATAACTGTACAATACATCTTTTTTACATGTCAATTTCAAATTACAGAATTACGAGATCGTCGATCTCGGTATATATATTTCATTTTTTTAAGTAAGTGTAGAACGTTCATGTACTGGAGTTAAAAGTTAAGTCAGTCAGTCAGTTTAAGTTTGCGTATAAGAGTAACAATTGAATTTAATCCAAAAAGACTCAGTTTCTCTAATCAAAACAACTTTCTAGGTAAAGGCAAATTTATCCCCAAATATAAGTAAATTGGAAAAAAAAATGGAGAATGAGCATATAATGTTTTTTAAAATAAAATTAAAGCAATAATATTGAAAGTACGTGTAAACTATTGGATGCGCGAGTCCGTGACTGAGACACGGTTATATCGGTGGTGACTCTGTCAATATACAGTGTCCAACATGGCGTTACTGCCACTGACAGTGCCAGCTTATTCTGGAAACACCGCCGCGTGGTTTACCTATGTCCAACTAATCACACCAGCTGTTGGCCGGGAGATCAAACATGGCGCATGTTTTTATGCTTGGTCAACCAGCTAGTTATTATAACGTGTTCATGGCGCTGTCCGTGGTCCGAGAGCGGCATGGTGGTATATCAGTCGAGAACCACAGACAAACATCACTGCCGATCGTACCGACTCTGAATTCATTAAAGCGACAATAAATGCCATTAGTCTGTCATTTCTTTCGGTTTAAACATTGATACTGAATTAAAAAGACATGGCAACATATATTAAAAACGACAGATAGCAAAACACGACAGAAATTAGAACATGACAGATATCTCGACTCGGTAGATATTTCACACTGTAGATATCATAACAAGACAGATATCACACGGCAGTTATGACGGGCAGTGTAGATATCACAACAAGACATTGGGGGAAGGGGGGGGGGCGGCGGCGGGGGTTATATCGATCAAAACGAACACCAAAATTTCAATCACCAAAAACAATTACTATTTCAGGTTTGGGACGAAAATCTGGCCACGGAAGCTGCGCAATGGACAAAGAACTGTATCTACGAGTTTCGATATGGCAGTCACGGGGAGAACATGTATTACTTTGAGACCAAACTTCCGGACAATATTCTGGTAGAGCGCGCCATTGACGCCTGGTACAGCGAGCGCTACTCATGGCGGATGTCAGGGGATTGCGCCGAGGCTTGCAGCTACACTCAGGTATTACGTGGTTAAGAATTACCCCCTCATGCATATCAATATCACACTAAATGAATTGCGTAACATTGGTTTGGACACCTGTTTTAGCTCGTTTGGTCAAAGACCCAGAGAGTGGGCTGTGCCGTACAGAAGTGTACTGAGCTGACGATGCCGGAGGAGTTCATTCCCGGCGCCTGGTTCTTCTACTGTCTGTACGACCCAAAGTAAGCGCTTGTTTCCTACTCTGACTTATGATTACATGAAAAGACACGGGTGTAGTATAACCACTACACACATAATATGTTTTAGGGGAAACACATTCGGGGACCTTCCTTACTCAAAGGGCGGAGCTTGCGAGAAATGTGGAGCAACGGAAGTTTGTGTAGACAAGCTATGCGCAGGTACTAACATGATGTGCATGTACAGATAAAGTCTTCATGCGTGAGTAGTATACAGTTTTACATCCATAAATTCAATCACTTGTACAACAGCTAAAAATCAAATTTACAGAAAAGACTGTGGCGCCGACTCTACCCGCGCCCACTACCACACTTCCTCCCCCCGTGGTACCCAGCATGCCACAGCCAGTACAGCTAGAACAACAACACCGGTCCGCCCTGGAGAAACAACAGGCCCTGATCCAAGAAACGCTCAAAAAGCAGAGGGCGCTAGAGGAACAGCTGCGCACGCAGCAGAAACTTATCGAACAGACGCTGCTGGTGGGTAAAGCACCGTCCAAGGCGCAGGTCGCCTGGGTAAAGGACCCAGTGGTGACCACCCCCAAACCGGCTCGAAAGTGGAACCATGCCCCATCAACGGAGTCCACCGTTAACCGGAATTCCGAGTTCGACCAAAAATCTAACTCTAGTGAGAATTTCTTCCTTTATTTCTTGGACTTCTTGCAATGTTTTACACATTATTATTTTAAATGTATATAATCTTGTATATTCAATTAGTATAATCAAGATTGATAAATGAAAAGTTATATTTAATATTTTAACACGGATTTCAATAATATGCATTCTTTGTTTAGTGTCGTTCATCTTAGAATTCTAACCCCACTGCACATGCATGCATATTTTGTAACCTCGTATTCAGAAGTTGAATGGGTTAGACGGTAACTGAAGGTATCTTGGAGAAACCATTGTTGATGGTGACAGAGGTTGTGTCAGGTTTTCTGGGAAAAGTAGCCTCCTGCCAGAGACGGACAAACACACGGAGAGTCGGGAACATCGGAGCGACAATCCGGGATAAAGTAACAGTAAAACCAACACCGGAAGTATTCGGACAAGGCAGAACCAAACGGTGTACACCAATACCATACTGGCATTAGAGCAACCACCATGTTTACTGAGCAGCCATAGTGTCGTCATAGCAACAGTCACCTTCAATAAGCATTAAATAGTAAATTTAAAATCAACCAATTTTTACTTTCTAGACAACGGTCACGCTTACTTAGAAACGACGGTGATGATTTTGCATCAGCGATGTTAATATGGATGTATGCAATTTACCGCGTTTACTTAGCGTCTGCGTTTATCTTGCTGTGTCTGCTTTGTTGCTTAAACAACGTTGCCTTACAGAAGCGGGTGGTATTGTCTGACTGATACCGGCTCTGGCAGGAAGCGATGTAAACGCTAGGGCCTTGTAAATTAGACCTTACTCTATGTCGTAGCTGAAATCATCTGTTTGTCGTTTAAAACCCCCGTGTCGTTTATAATCCCCGTCTTTTGTTTCCTCTAACTGTGTTACCTAGGTTGCGCATGCTCTCAATTTAGGTGCTTTTATAAGACGATTATTTGTTGTCTCATAGGAAATGGGATGATGTCTTCGTTTTCGAGTTCGCGTGGCGGACCGACGGACGACAGAACAGAAGTTGGCGGCAGAAGATACGTTCATATCACGAACGAGAGAGAGTCACGCCGACAACCGGTGGTCGACACGCATGAAGCGAATTTCTTTACCTTTCAACGCCCAAGAAATCGGTTTGCCTCTCTGCAGCTATGGCAACCCAGCACCACCACGCCCAAGGCCCCGATGTTTGTTTTGAACCCCCAGCCCCGACTTTCGTCCGTACAGAAAACCGTCACCAGCATGAGGCCGCTTAAACCCAGTAAAAACAGAATGTCCACGATAGGTAAAAGAGAACACGGTAGATTTAACATGGTGGTGGCACCACGTTCTAACAAGAGACTCTAACATCATCACGTTTATTTCAGGTACCGGAAACGTCTTGAAATTTACCTACAAACCAAACTCATCCTTAGTTTCGGTGTCTCAAAGAGGTAATTTTCTCTTTTAGTTCCGAAGTATCTAAGTTCTAGTGAAAGTTCTTTGCGCATTAGATTGAGTTGCAATAGAGCAATTTTGCCTGATCGAGGTCACCTCCAGAGGATTTTTGCCTAAATATACAGGATTCCTCTTAATTTGCAGAAAAAGCATTAAAAGACAGACGGGTAAAAGCGATTCCCAGAGAAAATGCCCGCCCATCTTTAAAAGTAACTGATCTTAAAGTACAAAAACCAGGTAAAAGTGGGAGGGGTTCGTGTGTTTATTTTCCCCGATTTACCCTATCCTCACCCTGTCCCCCCTCCTCAACCATCGAATTAATACTGACCCTGTAACCCTCAATCTTTTACATTCCTCGCACCCCATTTCAAGTAGTGTTTTATTCTGCACCAAATTCCCTGCGCACTCAGACTTATTCATGATATTAGAAGAACAAATTAAGAAATATGTTGCCTATAACTGTGCCATAGTTAGTGTCCATGTTGTGACTTTCAGACATTTTGATGGGATAGAACGCGGCTCTCTCCAGTTGGAACTAGTCGTGCATTTAACAGCATGCACAGAGGGGGCGATAAAACGGCGACCCCTGTCAAGTTTATTAGCCAGGCCCTCCTAACGGCTCGTAGATGGTGTTCGTTTTGTCATTCATTTCGCTGGTCATCAAAGATATAGGTCTTTGTTCGTTTTAAAGATACAAAAGAGTATGCTTAAGGTCTACACAAATGGTTAATAGCCCTAAATTTCGAATACACCAAAAATTCAAATTATTTATTTTGATAAAATATTCATATATAATGTAAAATTATTACCTCCATGTATTGCAGAACTTGTCATAATTCGCTCACTAGAAACTAAAATGATCGGGCATGACTGTGCAGATTTTTTTTCATGTAGGTGTTGGTGTGAGATTATCTTGTGTTTTAATACGAAGTTAACATTACCCGTAACATTTATATGTCTTAAAATTTGCTTTTAACAACCGCGTTGATGACTTTTTCTGGTATTACAAGTAATTCACGAAGATGAAGAACGAAGGATTGTTTCAAAGTGTATATATATATTTAAGAAATAGTCCCTCTAGTACGGCGATATAAGCAGTAATATGCCAAGTCTGGAGAAAATGAACACCAAAAACACATACAAGCGATATAAACTGTTTCAAATTGTATTTGTTTATGAAACAGTTACTCTATGGTATTATAAACGGAAATATCCAGTTTTAGAGGGATTAGACACTGAAAATTTATCTAAGAAGAGTTATCTCTCTTAGCAGAGCGACATTGTACCAAAACTGTTCTATAAATAAAATTAATATGCTGATTTCATAAAGCTCTTACTACAGCATTTGCCAGCTTTTATTTTGTTATCATAGTCCATTGTACACTGTCATTGTGGATTCTTGAATTGACAACAGCTTCATCTCTTTGCGTGCGCATATTATGCTTACTAGCTCGGTGTCCTGTTTTACAGAGACAGCGCAGCAGAACCCGGTAGAGCTGACAGCCTCCGATAGCTTTCGTTTTGGGGGCGCCAGGGGGTTAGAGAGTCAGCATGCCTCCTCTAGCGCCTTGCGATCTCGCCAGCGACAGCACTCGTCACTGAGCATCTTCAAGGCCCACTCCTCTAGCCAGGTCACCACTTCCGGTCAGAAGAAAACGGTGTCCAACATTGTAGAGTCCAGTGCAGGGGAACAATTGAAGACAAGCCAATTTCCGAAACAGACAGCGAACCAAATATCTGTCGCACACGCTGCAACAAGCAATGGGCAAGCTAGAGAGCGGCAAAACCCGGCCTTCCGTTCTCGAACTGTGTTTACCTCCCGTACCTTAGTTCCCTCTACTACTCTCCCTCCCTCAGTACCCACACCCCGTGAGTATGGCTAGTTCTTGTAGAAACGGGACTGGTGTCTGTGTAACCTATGTTACAGTGTTATAGTTTTAGAATTTCGTCCTCATTTGATAACTATATTAAAAGAAACGAAAAATATATTTGAATTCATAATGCTATTTAAAGTTTTTTTTCATTCCAGATATATTTTCTTGATTATGAAAATTATTAATGAAAACATGTAATTGACTTAATATTAAGCTTTAACAGACTGTGTTTTGATGTTAATCTCTGAATGTAAAGATGTACTAACTGACGCCGTACTGTGGGTTGTTTCAGCGACTCCGGTCCTGACGACCCTCCCACCGGACTGTGTGGACAAGGACGTCTACTGCCCGTACTGGAAGGTTTACTGTGATAGAAACACCTACGTCTTCGAGAACTGTCGGCGGACGTGCAAGTCCTGCTACGTCCCACCCCCTCCCATAATTCCACTTCCTGTCGCAGGTCTGTGTTAGTTTCCGTTTCCGGTAGCGTAGACTTCCATTATTAGAAATTTTTTCTATAGATTGGTTAACTTTACATGCATGCTTTTAATCGCACTTTTACATTGTGTAGCAGTAATATATTCCGTTAATTTATGTTGTCCAATTAGTTCTATGTGTTTAGTAATGTAGTTGATTGTCTTTTAAGGTCCCTGGTCACGTGTTGAGAAGAGAGTGAGTACATTTGCATGATAACTGTGTTCGGATTCCAACAATCCGCTGTATATATTTTGGCATGCGATGTTCAATGTCTTTGTGTTGCGCTCTATGCACGTTTATGCACGCTGTAATGCTGCTAATGCACGTAAAATCAGCCCGGGACGTTTTGAAATTTAAATAAATATTTAAAGTTTTAAAGAATTGTTCATTCTTTTTAGAAGAACAAAGTTAATAATTATTGGAAAATTGATTTGTCAAAATAATAATGTTTTTGCCAAGGTTTAAGGGTAGGATTGCTCCCTGATATAACGATGCTACGTGCTTGGTGCTATAATCATATTTAAGAACACACAATTTTCCCAGAACATTTTGGTTGCTCACTAAATATTGAAATAGCTTGTCCAATCTTTAAAAAATTATAATATTTGGTTATGATAGATAGCTATATGCATAAGAAGTATATGAATCAAATTGACAAACAATTACAAGTATGCAATTTTTTTTAAATAAAAGAAATAAACTTTCCAAAAGTTTATTAAGTAAATATGGACAAAAGCCTCGATTTAATGCTTATCTTTTATTTCCTAAGTTGTTACATGTTTGTGGCATAATGCTTTCTTCAATTTTATTATATTTGAACTATAGTATAAACTTTAATTTTTAATTATTCAGATATCGGTAGTTACTGGTCTGAAGAAAAAAAATACATTTATGTTTAATATGCTCGTTAAAAGTGTCCTTGCTATCGTTTAAAAAAAATGACTGAAAAATCTGCACTTTGCATGAATTCCAATAATAACAAATCTATATTTATCCAAGAAATTTCAAACACCGGTGTATTGTTCTGTTTTGAAATCTTGAAATTATCAATGGCAACAATGCATCTTTTCAGAAACCTTAGCAACTGACAGCAGCCAGCAGTTCCAGGAAACCAGGACCCAATATCAGGAGACATCTCAGATCCAGCAACAATCAAGCATCTCCCAGCAACAAACCGTGCAACAGGAGAACAATCAGCAACCTAGCTACATTCACCAGACTATCATACAGGAGCAACCTAACGTCAAACAAAGTGTTCAAGTGGATCAAGGATATCAACAACAGATGTCCATTCAATCCAGCAACCAGCAAACACAGCAGTATCAGCAACAATACGTCATGCAGCAACCTCAATCCGTCTTCCAACAGGAGCCTCAAGTTATTCAGCAGACCCAGGTTTTGTACCAAAAACCACAGCAGCAACCCCAAGTGTATCAACAATCCGGATTCCAGAATTTTCAGAATCCGCAACCAATGCAACAGCAGGTGAATTACAACCAGCAGCAAACAGTCGATTACTCTCAGCCCACTTCAGTGTTCAATCAGTGGGGCGTAGACATGTCTGGTCAACAAAACATGCATGAAAAAAACTTGCACGTGAACTTCCAACAGTCGGGTCAAACAGTCAATCAAATCAAAGGACAAAAACCAGTACAAGAGATTCAAACTCCCAAACCAACCAAGGCGACAATGCGAATTGAATTTCGTGGACACACTCCAGCCACACTAAGCTTCAATAAACAGCCACTTAAGAAACGGGAACCAGTCGGAGAAATAAATCCCCACATAAAGGTACAGGAACCCCTTCCAGAGGGCGTGGAACCAAGGACGACAACTCCTACCACTACCAGTACAACAGCTTCCACCACTACGACTACCCCAACTACCACCACCACCACCACCACCACCACTCCTCCCACACCTTCACCCACGCGCCCCCCGACACGACCTCCATTTCGTCCACCCATGCGTCCGCAAATTCGACAACCGACCACTATACCACCCCAGAGAGGCTACATGAACCAGGGTGCGTATGCTGTCAACCAGTACAATCCCCAGGCCGGTTTTTACAACAACTATCAAAACCAGAATATCCTCTACCAAAACACGAACGCACAGCTTCACCAGTCTCAGCAGACTAACCAGATACAGACCAATCAAATTTACAGCCATGCGGCGGCTAGTGGATTTCAGCCGAACTTCATAACACACCAACAGATGTACAGGCAGACGACACCTGCTCCAATCGTTTTCCAGCAACCAGTGGTTCAACAAACACAGCCAGTCATGTACCACCATCAACAGCAACAACAACAACAGCAGCAGCTTCAGCAACATCAACTACAACAACAACAACAGCAACTACAACAACAACAAAAACAACAACAGCAGCTTCAGCAACAACAACTACAACAACAGCTTCAGCAACAACAGATACAACAGCAACAATTTCAGCAACAGAGACAGACAACCCAGGCAAGAAACGGCTTTTTCGGACAAACACAAGTCCAGGTCCAGTCACTTGATTTGAACACTCCACTTCGTACCCAAGCAACGTATCCACCGCCAGTGCTTCTATCATCAAAACGACAACAACAAGCATTGCCACAACAAATACAACACAATATCAACACACACTTTCAACAGCAAACTTATCAGCCAAAACATTTTACAAAGTCGCCGACTAATCAAGACGTGCGGCGCCAGCATCAACAGTCGACTGACCTGTTCAGCAGTGCTCTTATTGGAGAAAACTTTGGTCAAGCCAATATCAACCTAGCCAGTAATCTTGGAACACAGCCCGGTCAGTATCAGCGCGTGAAGGCGTCCAGTGACGTCAGCTGGTACTACTCGGTCTCCACGCGACCGCCAAGCATCTCTCCCACGGAGCCGTTCCCGACCCAGACATTGCTAGATCTTAATTTAAAACTTTATGAAAATCCTAATAACATAGGTGTTCAGTCTAATTCAACGGCGAAAACGAGGCCGCAGACGTGTGATGACGTGGACGTGCGGTGCCCGCAGTGGGCGCAGTGGTGCGGTATAGACGAGTATGTGGACAATAATTGTAGGAAACTGTGTAAAAACTGCAGGTGATGTCACAAGTACTGCAGATTCTAACGATAAACTTCCTTCAAAAGGAATCAAGTTAATTCAACGAGAAAAGAATCTATGGGCGGAGTTGTTGCCCTTTCAATCCCAGACGACACATCATCCCGGACTTGGCGAGATTTGGACGATGCTTTGTCGTACAGGCAGTATATAAGGAATGCTTGCAGTTTCGTGTGTTGATTATGATTGTGCTTCCACTTGTTTCAGCCTGCACAACTTTCAGTGATTTTTCTTTCATTATTTGTTATGTTCTATCATGCAGACTATTTTCATTAATTCAGATTGTCACCCTGTTTCCTTGAGGTGTCTCTTGATTTTGGTTTCTTGTTTGTGATAGTGCTATAATGTTTTTCTTGTCTTCGTACAAGAGAGATACCTAAAGACTTTTTTTGATTTAATTGATACATTAATTCTTTGTTTAATGTATAACTAATAAAATAAATAATTTGTCTCTTGTTGTCAGCCATCTTTTTATGGAAGCTGTCAAGAACCGGACATTTATTTCCGCTTGACAGCCTTAACTTATCTTTCCCTGTCCTCAAACGAGAATCATTGTGTCATCCAACACAAAAAAACCTACAAGAGAATTCTCTTGTCGCCGTTTTACACATTAAGTCCCTGCAACATGTAGTAGTTTAATAAAAATATGCTAAAGAATCCCTGTAATATCAGAGACCGGCGGTGTTTCGTTCTTTGTTTGACTGTCTGTCTGTTTGTCGGCAGTCAGTTCATCTCTCGGAACGAACAGGATCATGTGAACTGATAATCGGAGAGAGAGAGAGAGAGAGAGAGAGAGAGAGAGAGAGAGAGAGAGATGGCAAAATGACTTACATTTAAAGGGATTTTTTCTTTTATATTGAATTTCAATTCACCTGGTATTCAGTTAAAAGCTTCACAAAGTGTTAATTTTAAAATATAACATAAACACAGTAAATATTACCGAACAAAAGCTCTTGAAAGCTTTAACAAGCTTATTTTCAACGGGTTCTTAAATTAATGGTTAAAACAATAATTTTTTTTCAGATTTTTTTAAATAATTGATTTTTACTAAAACTGTATTGCATGATGCTCTGGGGAAAATGGCGGGCATTATTTTTTTAAGCGTTAATTATTTGATGAAATAAAAAACTATCATATGAATTTGGTCAGTGTATTTGAAGTATCCATTGTATTTGTACACAAAAAAGAATTTGACCTTCTTAATGTTAAATGTTCACGTCCTTGGCCTCTATGTGTAGTGGCAATGCATTCCAGTAAATATAAAACAATAAATACACGTGACCTTTTGTCTAGCATGTCTAGTAGCTGTATCATTCAGCACCAAACGGTCAGATAGGTAAGGAGGTGCATTTCATATGTAAACACAAAGTTTTAATCCATTGTCTTTTACACCATAAGATCGAATATGTTATGATACCTGACAAACTTCAAAGCAGATTATTTTGTTCACAGGAATATAAAAACAGCGTGTATAAAAATGCATTGCAATTCGCGATGTAAATTGTCAAAATAAGTGACCAAGAATCTCTATAAACTTCATTTACAGAACGTATAAAAGTCTCATCAATGTGACAGCCAAAGGATTTTTAATATGTATTACTGTTATCTTCAAAGTGTTTGTTTGCGAGAACGAATAAATGGGTGTCTGAAAGATATGTAAAGATTTTAAGGTTTAATCTTACAGAAATTTAAAAAAGGTAGGATTAAA
The DNA here is from genome assembly GCF_025612915.1 of Magallana angulata. NCBI lineage: Eukaryota > Metazoa > Mollusca > Bivalvia > Ostreida > Ostreidae > Magallana > Magallana angulata. The sequence goes on from NC_069120.1 coordinate 53,844,094, forward strand.
CCCTATTAAAGCAATATGATTTGTATTTTTGAGGATATTATTGTAGATGTGTATGTACACGTAGATCTGTTCTATACGAAGACAGATAAGTAGAGATTACACATACTTTCCGTGATATATATATATATATATATATATATATATATATATATATATATATATATATATATATATATATATATATATATATATATATATATATATATATATATATATATATATATATATATCTTCTAAAGTAGAAGAACACTGGGGTTTTTTTTGGGTTGACAAATAATACTCATACAAATGTTTCCTGTATACAAATGTATTAGCTTGATTAAATCTGTTCGTCGAATATTTGGATTTTTAATAGAATTATTCCAATCTTTCATATTTTCTCCAAGACCTTGTTTTACCATATTGTCATTGCAAAATCGGAGAGGAATTAAAATTCATTTTTGTGATGTTTTGCAATTATATGCCTGTTAATTCAAATACAGTTTCCCCATGCATTCTTTCACAGCTTTCGTACAATTTATACAAGTTGTCAAAACAAACAATACTACATGTATCGATAAAACATGAATTTAATTGAGAGATGTTTTAAAAAAAATATCAAAGAATATTTCTGCATATGTAATATTTTCATTAACAGCTGATTGATAGCTCACTTTAGTTTCCCGTGAGACGGATATGAATGTTGTATGGGACCAAGAGCTTCTATCACAATCAGACATTATGTACCCCGGTCTCTTAAACTAGAACATGGGGGGGGGGGGGGGTTATTTTGTTAAATCAGCCAAAGTCACCAATATTTCAATACAAAACGTGATGTTTAAAGGTTTCAATTTACGCTGTTTATTTATGTCATGTTCCAGTAAACATACAACCTGGATAAATGTGAACAGAATTCGTCAACAAATGGCTCAATGTTGACAAACAGCAATGGAGCTGGTTATGGCACCGATTATGGATTTCTGTAAACGAACCCCAGTCATGTTGGGGCATGTTGGTGAGAGTTGTTCGCCATTACAAATGATGATCAATTGATCCCGAACCCGGCGATAAATATAACGGCTTGCTGGGTAGGTTCCTATTGACCTGGGGCCCCTGTTCCCGGTTTGGACGACAGGAATTACGCTCCCCGGGATAATGGGGAGAAGTCATTACAGGGTGTGATTTAACAGGCCCCTGCTGGCAGAGTCCGAGTCGTGTCTGTCCACGGTAGTGTACAGCGATCACGGATCAACGCGCTCGGTCAATGGACAGACGGCAAAAATTTAAATCTCCGAAAACGTCAGGAATGGGATTGAAGAACTCTCAGGTAGATCTCAGGTAGATCGCGGTAGCCGTGATTAACTAATCAGTCAGGTAACTGTCTTGTAATGACATTCCCCCCAGTTTGTATACCTGGAGCAGGCATCGGTCGAAATCAATCGCATTCGGACAGATCTCGGCAATTTACCACATCAGTCTTTGTGTTTGCTTACCTGGCAGAACACGGGTATTAGTGATTGTGTGGAGTGTAAATAAGTTCTGACATACATGGGTTGATCGGTGGAACACATGTTTTAATGGTACACAGGTAGTCAAATCAATGACTGATTCTGGATGGTGACAGGTGGAAAGCTGAGAGAGAGAAAGACCGATCGCTGTAGTGGGGGCAGGATGGACCCCCAAGGCGCCCTGCCCCGGCCTAAGAAAGTGTTCAAATGGGAGGACAAACCCAGACTCCTGCGGGAAATCCTGTCCACCGGGCACCTGCCTTTTGTCGCTAAATATCACGAGGGAGATTTGACAAAATACATCAAAACATGGAGGCGCCCCGTAACCGATGGAGAAGACAGTATTCTCCATTTCGTGGACACGAAGACTCATCAAATGGTCGTCTGTAAAAAGATGGTGTGGGACCGGAAGTCCGGCGAGTACGTGGCGGCCAACAAGAGGTCTGAGATCCGGTCCTCGGTGAGAGGTTAGTCCACCTAGAGTTTGATCTACCAGTTTCTTACATTATTTATCCTTTAAAAACAAAGTTCAAAATGTATTGCATTTTAGTGCCATTATATGTATCTTGTTACAAAAATAAGGTTTGGTTTACATGTACTTTGTTTATAAAGGAAGACATGAATAAGCATATTGCATGCTGTTCAACAAGTTTATATTTAATTTTTGTGAAAGAATTTGATCGAGCTCATATAAGCTATATTTCATCATCGGCACGGGGCATCGGAGATAAACCAACGGATCGATCATCTTATGCAAAAATTCATAAATTAAAAAAAGAAGAAGATATTTGTGTATAACACGTGTTCCTTTGAATTCCCTTTTACATACATATTCAAATTTGTTCATATGTTTTTATGACGGCGATACTCCCTTGAATCTCAATGACAAAAATGCACCTTTACCTTGGTTGCCAGCGACGCTCTAAAACACCTGAGTAAAAACCATTGAAATCTGTGTATTTAAATAATTAAAACTTCAAATCATCTTGATTTCCCAGGCCTACACGACGGTGCAATAGCTTGAGAATTTTTTGCGATACGAATCAATTTGCTAGTTTTATCACGAATGACAAAAAACTCTCAAACCCCAAAACACAACAATTATTATTTTCCCCTCAATATTGGCTGAGTTTATGATTTTAATCTGGAGTCCCATTTACTATTTTCGTCAAAGGAATAAAAATAGTACAGGTAGGCATTTAACAATTGTTTCTAATTATCACATTATCACAATCGATCGTCGCACTCTGCTGTGTACGAGGAATGAGCCAATTATTTTAATAACGCCTGTGATGTTTTTATTAAAAGAAGTACACTATCTCTACCCCTGTTTGTACTTTAAAAGTCGCCACTGTTCTAAATCCATGCTTCCTTATCTTATGATATCGACATTTGGGGGATTAGAGTTTATCTACAAAAAACAATACACATCTGCCGGGTCAACCCCTATCTTAGTAAGGGACACCTCTGACGTCACGGGTCGCAGGTACCCGTTCAGTGTAATTTACCTGCAATGATTTATTTACATCCCCGCACCTAGTCACAAAACCTGTTTTCTACATATATAATTCAAAACCGTTTGCGTCACATTCAAAAGTATTCAGACTGGGAGATAGACCCTTTTTTGCCAAATTAAATATGCAATATTTTTAAAATTTAATACACAATCTATATCAAATGTTTAACCGGCCTCTAAAAGTTATTTAAACATTTTCAAAAAGATATATCACACTTGATATTTTCAAAGGCCAAGTTAAATTATATGTGACCCATCAAGGTCCGGTCAGTTAAATACTGAATGGTTAAACGAATCTATGAATAAAAATGCTCAATGATAAACTGCTACATGTACTATAAGATCGGACAACATGGAATATTATTTCTCTTATGTCGGTAAATATACTAAAATATACGTTTGGTCGGTTATTATCAAAATTTAAAAAAAGATTGATTTCTTGTCATTTATAAAAATGTACAAATGTAACGATTTTGTGAATTACGGTAGTTGTAAGATCGGCAACCAATTCATGACATAACTGTTAAATCTGTTACTATTTATATACCGATGATTTGGTTACTTTCAAATATTATACAACTGTAAGATGCTGGTATAGTACATGTATCATTCATTAATATAACCGTTAATCTATTACTTCCCAAGAAGACACCTGTTACATGTTTATCAGTCACTATTCAATGATGTACTAGTGATTGTATTATCAGTTATACAGTACTATGTGTCATTTCGGTAACTTTACTATCTAATAATATATATGCAATAGCTTTTAAAATATAAAAGATTTACTGTTTGTGGATTTTGCAGAATAAACTCAACGGTCGAAAACTTTTGGTTGTAAGAATCAAACCTACACCAGCACTTTCTCTGTTCCCGCCCAAACTTACACTAGTACTATCTCACTTAAACTTGTACTTTCTCTGTTCTCTCCCAAACTTACACTAGAACTATCTGTTTCCCGCCCAGACCTACACCAGCACTATCTCGGTTCCCGTCCAAACCTTTTATGGACATACATAGATCCACAAAAAGCAGAATCTTACATGTCATTTTTTTAATTAACAAGTTAGAACTGTTCTTAGGTTGCTCTATACAATTATATCTATTTACAGGTTGGTTTGAGGTGTTACCAGAGGACGGCCGCCCTGTGGAATACTTCGACTCCATACAAGCGATCGCTAACCTCAAACCCAGGCGGTTCCTGGTCCGGACTTCCATTGTAGGCTACCAGCTGAGCGTGGACGGGGGAGTCAGCTCCTGGGTCCCACTAGAAGTGTCTCCGGGACAAGTTCTTACTACGGGTATTGTGTACATGGACCAGAAGAAAAGTAAATCAAACGTTAAAAATTTCTTCAAGAAAATCATCAAGCCATCCAAGCACTCTCAGAAGGACCAGGAGTTGAAGTACCTCCAGTGCTTCGACTCCAGTGCTCGTGAGGTGATGATTCCACTTATCATGACAGGGGTGTTCAGTCCTGTAGCGGACCTCACCAACAACGACTTTGATTCTGTGTACGAACTTCAGGATTTAGTCGCCTCTTTTTCGCTTCCGGTGCGCGCGCAGTTAATTCATGCAGACCCCGACTCTGGTGTGCTGCCAAGTGGACAAATAATGATAGAGGGTATGAGAGAGGAATTGACGATTGTGGCGGGGATGTATCCTGTACATGAAGACAGTGAGATCGTGGAAATCCCCGTTAACGCGAAACTTTATTTTCGAAAGGATGTGTCAAAAGGTCACGCCAAACATAAAAAAGAGCAAATTGTCACGGATACAGAAGAGAGAATCTACGAGAACAGTAAGCCATCGGAGTTAGATGTGGAGCTTCCAGTTCGGATAAAAACCGGCAAAAAATCAAAAGGACCTGGGATACTAGACAAACTGAGCCTCCGATCAAAGGGTAAAAAGGAAAGGGCAAGTTTAAAACAGCTGCAGGAGGAGGGTGTGTTTTCATCGAGACTGACAAAAAGTGATGTCAATTTAGATGCTTACATGCAGGACGACGAGGAAGATGCTGCTAATGAAATAAAACTTTCTCAAGAAGAAAATGTTGAATCGAAAAAACCAGATTACGCAGACGACAGTGACCCTGTGTATCGGCCGTCACAGCCGTACCAACAAGAGGAGACAATATACCAGGGCAGGAATCTCCCGCCAATTCCAAAGTCCCCGGAGGAGCGCGAGCCTCTGTATGAAGAACTTCCGGTGGCACCACGCCCACCCGGGGGTGAGTATAGTCGTTCTTATAAGCATCACACGCACGATGATGATTACATGAGCCCAGCACAAGTGAGGAGAGAAAAAGAACGCAACGCGCTGCACAGTAAGCCACCAATTGCTCCCAGAAATTCCATGAAAAACAGAGAGAGTGGCTATAAATCTCCTGGAGAGGATCCGCTAGATTTTGACAAACTTTTTCCTTTTACCGATGATGGACGGGTCACGCAGTTGGGTAAACAGGAATTGGAAAATGCGGATTACCAGTATCATACAACAGCCAATGCACATACTCGTGATAGACGCATGCGTGCTGATGAATACAAGATGGACGCCGACCCCTTCAATTCACTGACGCGGATGCGATCTCGGTCCCACAAGAACTTGCTAATGGACGCTAATGCCACAGTTCGCAGTCATAACATGAGGCACTTTAACCACTTGATGAACGTTTTTAACTTCGATGATATGAATACACGCAATGAACAAGCAGATCCCGTACTGCCTCAGGAATCAGTCCCTGGCAGGGAGTTCAGCCACCGTTTGTCATTGTTTGAGCCTGCGCCGTACGACAGAAGGTCTTTGTACGCCATGAGTGAGCCCGGAAGTAAGCGATATCAGAGGTCAATGTCAACCAACGGCATCAATGAAGTGTTGTCTCACTCCAGACAGGAAGACTCCGTGCTGTCAGGGGATTACGGTTACCATGGCGACAGTGAGTATAGTTACGCAGAATATGGCGATGATCTGGACGATGGATGGCGACCTCCGACTGACCTCTCCAACCTTAGTGTACAGGAAGTGTCAAGGTCACTACGATACATTGGCATGAAGGACCGTGTCGTGAAGCGGCTTGCCAACGAACAGATAGACGGGCAACTGCTGTGCTCATTGGACAAAAACCTGCTCCGCGAGGGCTTCCCCGAACTCAACGCATTGGATGTAAAAAAAATTGTAGATTTTATCGATGGCTGGAGGCCAAAGAAATGACCGTCCACTTTCAACGTTTATGTTAGAATAAAAAAGTTTGCGTGTATGTGTCCCTGAGAGGATCATGTTTTGTTTTTGTTAGTGACATTAATGCTCATTACTCCATGTATCTGCCTGTCCGTTTGTCTGTCTGTCTGTCTGTCTGTGAGTCTGTGATATGACTTGTAACATTTATGTTTACTTCATAACTGTTGTCAGCAGGGTAGTGCATTTTATAACATTTTCAATGCAGCTTGATTTATACGTAAATATTTATGTTTGTATTATTCTTTTTCTTAAGTTAACCAATTAAATACGATGGTAACCAATTTTTAGCGTTTTTAAATTGTTAACAGGTCCAAGGGCCGCTACTTTGTGGATAAAAATGAAATGAAAAGAAAAGTAAAGGTAAGGGGGTGAAAATGACCCTCCACCTAAACGCATCCACCACACTGATACGGATTTCACTCAAAGTACCTACACAATAGAAGACGATTTCTACTGTTCTTACGTCGAAGGGCATAAGTGAAACAAACAAAAAATCGGCGGTAAATATTTACAGGGAAATTACTCCTGTTTTAAACAATAGATTTGAATCTTGATGATGTTCAAAATGATTTAATTCTATGAAAATGAATAAAGGAAGATATGTTTTGTTATGTAAAATAAGTCATGCACTCGACACAATGAGGATGATTATTACTGTAGATTCTAGTAATAAGATTACCCTTTCTAAGTGTATGTTATCAAGCGAATATTTTAACAACCACTCCCAGCAAGATGCTACCCCTTACTAGTATTATGCCAAATATTGTCAAATATGCAAATCTTTCGTCCAGTCTATAGATGACAATATTTTGGAAAACTAAAATTAGAGTACATAGTCAAATTGTAGCGGGAATTATTCTTCAATTCAATTTCAATTCTTTATTCACTAAAGACCAGTTCACTGGTATTTGAGGTTCAAAATAAGTATATATTAATGTACACAAAAACATTCTTAGAGCATAACTATGGAATAACTATGGAATAACTATGAAATAACTATGGAATAACTATGGAATAACTATGCAATAGTTAATCTAAGTCCGGGTTTCAAATATCTGACCCTCCCACGATTTTATTACATTTACGGCATGCATCGATATAAAAGTGCTCATAAACTAATTGATAATGACATAATGTGTCTATTTATAGTCTGCAATAATGCCATATCATGAACACGTTTTCAATATTTATAAAATGGGCCCGATCATCTGAAATTTGAGTACTTTGATCTTTCTCATGCAATAAGCTCTACGCATGAAGGGAGTTCTTATTTTGCCGCATTTTCCATAAAGTTGTACTTCACGTGTTTTACAAATCTTGGACTTGTTTAAAACAAAATGGATTTAATTAATAATCAGATATACCCAACATTAGGCAACGGCTATACTTAAATTCCACAAACTTGTCAATCATTTAAAGGCAATGCATGTCGGTGTACACAAGTATTTATACGTGTTAGCCAACTAGGAATCAAGAGAAAAGCCTGATAATTGCAATATGTATACATATTTAACAACCGCTACCTCAAAGATTTTTTTTGCGGTAAAAACGCAAAAGCATAATTTTTAATCTGGGTTATTTTAACCATGGGTTTATATTTATAATATAGTACCGAAAATAATTCCTTGAATAGCACAGCTATCAACAAAAATGAAGGATTTGATCAAAATGAAACATGAAGATTTCTCCTCAATTTCATTTTGTACTAAAATCGCCAATATCAGTAGTTGCAGTTTTGTAACAAATGGTTTTGTAACATTTTTTTTCTTCCGTCCTTATTTATAAGTGGCCAGAGTAAATATCTGCTGATGTAAAAGATAATCCGCTTAGCGATTATACTTGTTTAATAAAGTGATATCTTTTTACCATTTTTGCACGGAAATAGTCATAAAGTTGACGGATTTATTTATTTTGGGAAAGTTTGATATCGACATAATAAAAATCACCGACACCTTATATATCATGGGGGGGGGGGGGGGGGGGGGGGCAGCAGCTATAAATGGTCTTGTAATTTTGTGTTGAATGACTTTCAAATCTTTGTAATAGTATGCAATACAGTCTGATTTATATAGCTACAACTGTTGAGAGAGCCACTATACATGTGCTCTCTTCGCATAAAATATAACTAGAGCCGTAAACTGTTATATAACTGTTATTTTACGATATTCACTACATACATACCGTGGTGCTGTGCAGACTGATAGAATATTGATAGAACATACACCACTCCTCTGACATTTTCTATTACCAGTTGTTTGTTTTAATTTAAATCAAAAGTCTTAGTCTTTGAGTAAGCATTTTATTTAATTTCATTACATGCTGTTCCTCTCTGATTCCAAGGTATTGATTGGATGGATTAATTAAAACTTAATCAAATTGCTTCCGTATGTATAATGTCATTTAAAAATGTAAACCTAGCTGCCAGTTTTGTATAAATATATTCCCTTTCGTCATGTTAAAAGCTAACAACCACCTTTTCTTTGAAAATATAAATAATTATATTTTTTTGGGGGGGAGGGGGGGGGGAATTGGAAGTCCCTAATATCTACTAACAGCTTTCACGTGCAACATGCATAAATTCCGTGCCACAGTATTTGAATGTCGCTTGTGCGCAAGCGTGATCAGACAGTAGAAATGGAAGCTTATGGATAAGTAAATGGATATTATTTTTGTGGTAGTTTATACAATTACTTATCTTCTTTCTTTTAACCGATATTCTTTACTTTAGAACATCGTAATATTTAAAAACACTTTTACATGATGAAATTAATGGCGCTCCTCGTACACATTTTTATTTTACTAAGAGCGCTCTCCTTTAGGTCTTATCGACCCGCCAACGGTATGACCTTCATATGATGGTACATTAGCAAAAAATCTAATGTTTACTTGCGATTTTGAATTAATTAAACAAAATAATGGTTTAGTCTGAGTGTAAATTGGAAGGGACAAAACCTACAAACCACCACCAGTTTTTTGAAATTCAAATTCTTTCTAGAATTAGGGATTTAAAGTAAAAAGTTAAATTGAAAAGGGCGTTGTAATAGGGAATTAGATATAGTATTTGTTCCTGGCTATGATGAGGAAAATGTACCAAACGGAAATCCACACAGAGCTCTGTCCATTTATGGAAACAAAACCGACAAAATAGACCTACAACATGTTCCTGGAATTATATATAACTGTGTTGAATTCATGGTTGTATTTCAGACAAAAAAACCTCCGCCAAATAAATTTTGCAAGGGAACCTGAAAGATGGAATATATCTCAACAGTGTAAGTACTAACATACCGAGGTGAAAATAACTTGTTTTTAAAACTACAGCTAGAGATCTCGGTCATTACTCCACATGTACTCGTTGCAACGCTTTTTCATTCCATAAGATCGAGAACTTTGCTTTAATAATTCATAAGAAAAAGTCCGGGCACATTTTGATATTAGCAAATACGCATTTAGTCAGTACTCTCAAAATTTAGTTGTCGGTTATTTGACAAAGTTTGCATTATTCATCTGAAAGATAAGTGTTTGGCAGTCAAATAACATTTACGGGTAGTATCATTCATTTGAAAAAATTCTATTTCTAGCAAATAATAACTTTCACTTAAAGCTGCTTGGTCCAATTCTATATCAAATTTTCTGCACGCTTTTAAAGGATGGTTATGCTAAGTATATGTATAATAATAGACATTGCAGTAGTTTTCCCTGTCATTTTAGCCAAATTTCAATGAAGAAAAATACGTACAAAATTTGCTAACAAAACAAACGATAACGATGTACAAATAAAATGGTACCGCGTTGTTTCGCCTCATGGTAAGTTCACCCCTGACGAGACGGGTATGGTTGTATTACGACTTTGAAATCGCTTTAAACAAAGGTCGAAATGATCAGACAAATTACAAATAAACATGTGTACGTTTCGTTCGCTAATATTTCTGAAGTTTGCTTTCTTTACAATCGATGCATAGCATGCGGGTTGAATAACCCCAATTCTTCGGGGGAACGAAACCAAACGGTTTCCTTTTCTAAACATTCCCGTGATGCATTTTGGTTTGTTTTTTTCGTTTGCCCAAAAAGAAATTATTTTTATTTACGTTGAATATTTTCTAACTTTGAAAGGAGACTGATTCTGCTGGTGTAAATAGGAAAAAATCCATAACTTTCTAAGATAAATGGTTTGTATAGAAAATAAAATTTATACTGTAATAACAAAAAAATCGGACCAAGCAGCTTTAATTACTCTTACAGAAGATCTTTCTAGAAGATAAGAAAAATCTGAAGTTCCTTGAAATAAGTCTTTTTGGGTTACAAGAAACACCCTCCAAGAGCTTATGCGTCATTGCAATTGAAAAAAAAAGAAATGGCCGTTTTAGTTCATCTTATCAGTTGGAGTTTTGATGTGGTTTTTATACAATGCAATTTGAGCAACCCTTTCTTGTATATCCTCACATTAATTTTTGTTTAACATAGAAGTATAAAGTTTAAAATCATTTTTTTACGTCACAGACTAGTGTTTAGATGTAATTTTTGAAACAAGGACATAGTGTTATTCATTCATGTGCTGTTGCATAATTAAAATTGAGCTGGCGAAATGTCAATTTCTACATACCTCAATGATTTACATTAATGTAGAAATGATACCTTAATCCTTGTATCAATCAACGAAATTACCATCCAATAAAAATTGCTTTCTGCGAAGAAGTTTGGCTTGTCAAAATTATTAGAATTCCAGCGTATGTTTTAATTTTTTGGTTGGCTCACTATAACTTAAAATTGTCACTCAGATCATTAAAAAAACTTATGATACATAGCATTACGCAGATGAAACACATAAGTCAAAGAAGTGAACAATATGCAATTTTAGATTAAAAATTACGATTTTGTCAAATTTGAATCAGTAACAATGAGCGAAAGCTCTAAGCGGATTCGAACTCGTTATCTGCGGTTCACTAAACTATTGTGATAATATAAACAAATCGATTAATACAGACAATATAAGAACACATTTAAATCGCCATCTTGTGATGACATAGTGTCTTAAAAGTGTATCGTGTGATATTTACTGCATGAAGACTGAATATTAAAATTATATGTACGTATAATTATGCTGTACCACCGTACTCATTTAGTAACTGTGTATGCATCGATGTATATGATATGCATGAATTTTCATTCGTTACCACTTATTTTGTTTTACAGATGGAATCAAATCCTGCACATGTCTGAGTCAGTATTTATGGGAATGTGTTTGATAGCTGGGACCTCGCAACAAGTGTCAATTAGGAGAGAAGTGAAAGACATAGATGATTTGTTAAATAGGCTTGAAAAAAGAAATGGTGAGGCCATTGATATGCTAAGTGGAAGTAGAAGGGAAGGGTTCAGACTAAAAGATTCAGATACTGACAATATGCACTGGCCAAACGACCACCGAGTTGTCATGGACATGTCTCAGTCTGAGTTTTACAACACAGCCATTACAACTTTGATTCTCTCTGACAGTTCTGAGAGTCCACCAGGATTCACTTTACTTCAGTTACTGACACCGACAAGAAACTCGGCAGTCAGTGCAGCATGTATTATAGTGAACAACGACAGTCTCTATTTATCAAGTTTTGTTTATAAACAAGTAACCTGTTCAAATATTTCTGTTTTACATGGGCCCTGCAGTAGATATGATCTAGCTGGAGAAGAATATGACCATGCCTACTGTTTTGCTAGTGACTTTTGGCCTCCGTCTGCCTCCTCATGGATAGACAGATGTCACTCATGGCCTGATCCTGAAGTCGTTGAAGACATTGTCAGAAATGGGTGTCACTTTGTAGCAATAGGACACCCATTAGGACTTCATGAAAATGAAGAATGGAGAATTTCTTTTTCTCTGGCAGAACTTAAACTTGTGTCCTTTATGAGTCATTGTCAATTTCTGACATATGGATTGTTAAAGATATTCTTAAACGAAGTTATAAATCTACAGACTGAGGAAACAGCTAAATTGTTGTGTTCTTACCACATGAAGACAGCTATTTTCTGGGCAATTCAACAAAACACGCTAGATTTTTGGTGTCCACAGAATCTCTTGGTAGGTTTTTGGATCTGTTTTAAAATAATCCTTAAGTGGGTTTATGTCGGGGTTTGTCCTAGCTTTTTTATTCCAGAAAACAATCTGTTTCTGGCAAAAGTTTACGGCATGTCTCAAAACAGATTGTTCCTACAATTACATGAATTGTACAAGAAAGGTCTGGCCTGTCTGTTACAGAGTTCCTCTATCAGGTCCTTTATCAGTCAAGTGCTTTACAATCCAAGACTTTACATATGTACAGATGAAAATGTAATGTGGTCTGAAGTTGAAACTGATTTAGAACTTTTTTATGAAATGAATTTTTTTGATGACAAAAGCACACCAGACCTACATCGTTGTATGAAACATATAATCATAATAGAACAAATGATAAATTCACATCTGACTGGGTATCAGGTTCTCCGTTTGCAAAGACACACAGCTGTTATCTTTCAACACACTGCATTTGTATTAGAAAGGATGAATGTCAACAAACATATGTATATTGCTGACAAAATGTCTCGTCACATGCTAAAATTTGCAGCCAATTTTGGAGACGTCTCTGATATGTTGTACATTGCCATGAGTTATTATAAGACGTGCAGATACATGAAAACCTTATACGTTTTAGAGATGACGAAAAGCAAACTAATACAACCATGTCTATTGTATAGGCGACATGTAGACCCAGAGTGGTACACTGGGTTTGTAGGGGGTCAGTCATGGTCATCCAAACTTAAAAAAGTTGTAGCCAGGGATATTAGACTTTACAATCGAATTTGTTACATAAATGAACTTTTACCAGAACAACACTCTTCTCAACAGAATTGGTCTGGTCTTTATATCCCAGTTTTTGTTTTCTTACATTTTTTAGAGTTTTTAAGTTACTTACATGTTGACACAACATTGTCACAAACAGCTCTAGATGAGCTACAGGTCCTTGTCCACCATGATCGGGGACGGTATGTATGTCATAGATATAGAGACATTTCCTGGGAGATCCTGGGGATCTGTCAACAAATGGCAGGGAACCTCCAGGCTGCGCTATACTCTTACCAACAGTCACTCATGCAACATCCGTTCAACGGAATACGAACTGCTACACAGAGGCGAATACAGGATATAGAAGGGACATTCCAACATTAGTAAATAAGCCATTTCAGAAATGCTCGAAAGATGCATACTATGACTTTGTTTATCAAAACAAAATATAACATGCCATAAAACATATTCAGTGGTTCACTTCTTTATTAACAATTGATAAGCTTACCAATTCTATGTTTATATAACTGTTGACATTTTTAGCATAAGATGTACTTTTATTTTTTTTTTGATTTAAACAATAATTTACCGTGTAACACATAAATGAAATCAGTTTCATATACGTACCTTTATTAATAACAAATACTCGAGGCTTTGATCATATAGAGTAATTAACATTCATGAAATGAAATCACTTTTTTAATGATGTGACTGATGTAATATATGTACATATGTGATGGAAATGTTCTTTAAATAAAATGTGAACAGAATAATATGTTAGATTTGAAAATGCCGGAAGATTGGACGTCTCATTTGACAAAAACATGCTCCGCGAGGGCTTCATCGATGCATTGGATGTGACAACAATGTAGATTTTATAAATGGCTGTACTTAATACCTAAACGTCTTACAAACAAAGACACATAGCGGGTTCCGGTAAATGATCTACGAAGCCTCTTTCTATATACCTGACTAAAATATTAACAACAGTAAAGGAGAAACTTCAATAGTAGTGCGCAACATTATATTTAGTAAGCGGTGTAAATCAGATGTTGATAATTAAGAATTCCAAGAAAATTTAAAAAAAAATTTGAAATCTCAACATTTTACCAAAATTGATAGCATCAAAACTGACGAATTTTCAACACTTTATACAACCATTCCCCACGATAAATTAAAGTCCAGGCTTTTTGACATCATTGATAGCTGCTATTTCAATAAAAATGGATCAGGTAAATTAACTTACCTTGTCATGGGTCATTTGCAAAACTATTTTGTTAAAACTCATTGGAATTGCGCACACAAGTACTCTGAAGTGAATATTAAAAAAATGCTTGAATTTCTGATAAACAACATCTATGTAAATTTTGGAAATCAGGCCTTCCAACAATCTGTTGGAATTCCCATGTGTACCAATTGTGCCCCATTGTAAGCAGGCCTATTTTTGTATTCATATGAAGTAGAATTTAGTAAAAAACTTGTAAAAAATGTTAGTCAGTATATTGCTACATAAGTAAGGAAAGTTTGGATAAATCAAGTCGACGTAATAATGGAAGTAAGAATTGTTATCAATATACCCGAAGTTGAAGGCCACAGCGAGTGATTTATTTTTTTCATTTGACTTGATTTATCCCAGTGAAGGTGAAATAAAAGATACAACAGAGTCTGTGTTATTTGCTTCATATTTGGATATTTTACTGGAAAGGGACATTGATGGTAACCTAACAACAAAACTTTATGATGACTTCAATTTTTCTACAGTCAATTTTCCTTACTGATGTAGCAATATACTTCCATCACCTGCAAAGGGGATTTTGTCCCTCAATTAATTCGATACGCAAGGGCATGCCCTACGTCTGAACAGTTTCTTAGGCAAGGCAGCTACTGACAAACTAGTTTATAAAACAAGTCTCGATTGAAGTCCTCTTTTCATAAGTTCTATTGTCGATACAACGATCTTGTCAGCAAATAAAATCTTACACTGTGTCGCATGCTGACTAACTTTTTTTTCTTATATTTATCGTTAGACTATAATTGATCACCTAATTGTCTACAGATTTTTCCTTTTCCCGATTACGACAAAGAGCACACGGCGGATGTAAACGGTCAGCAGAGGATGCTCACTCCTCCATGGCACCTGATCCTACTTCTGATTTTTTAGAGGTCTGAATTTGCTCTGCTCCTGTTTTGTATTTTTCCTTTGGACATTTGATGTTGAACAATGTTCGTTATCATCACATATCATTCATAGATATTTAAACTAAAGACGTTGATAGAAAATTTTTGTTTTCATTTTTTTACTAGTAGTAAAATGATAAATGTTAGGACCAATCTAAAGCGGCACAAGCACTTATCTTTCCTTCTTTTACTCAGACAGTTAGATATATTCTGCAAGGAAGAATGTTTTTGAATGCAGACATTAATTGATCAATTTGCAGCATGACAGTAAAATATATAACATAACAAGCAATCATAATATAATGATTTGATAACATGGTAACCAATTTATTTGTTTACAGGTTGGCTTCATATTTTGTGGATTAAAACTATGGGATGCAAAACAAATCCAACAACATTTCGCCACCACAATTTACACGCTTTTATTATGTAATCTCTAAATTATAAATCTGTATCTTAGAAATTTATCGGCGTTAAAACAATTATATGTTTGTAAGCTTACATTTTGTTAATCGTCTTTTAGATCTCTACATCTCCTCTCTCCTGACACCAGTTATTGACAGTTATGAAATTTATTTTAATTTAACAATTATTTTCAGTATTTAAGTATGCTATTTGAGGCTGGTATATTAAAGTTTATAACAAAACAATTAAATGCATATGTCAATTTTTGTAATTTTCGGTCACTTTCAGTTACATTCCTATATATGTAAATGACATCTTGGAAAATAGATTTAATAGAAGTTATATTTTAACGGATTTTATCTCATACTACAAGCTTTACATAAATTAGAAATTGAAATGAATTGAGGATAAGTATTTGTTTTGCCACATTTTATGTACCATTTTAGCTTTTTTAATTTAACTATAACAATTCCTGGAAATATATTGATAGGAAAGTTTCGATTACATCTAAATAATCTGCTTAATTTTAATTTGTATTAAAATATTTTACAGCCTGGTACGGGTTGCCGGACAATCTCTTCTTCCGCCCTCTTTCATTTGTAATGGAAGAAAGGATAATAGGATTTACAATGATTGTTTATAACTGTAAAACATTTTTACCAAATTTGTTTTTAAATAATTAGTGAATTAAATCAATTATTCAAATAAATTGGAGGAGTTTGTTGTCAGTATAATTCATAAAACACTAGAAACTCAAGAAAGAGAGACGTTAACGTTAATTGACCAAAATTAACTATATGTATTTTAATTGTAATGCTGCGTCGACTGAAATTGTTTGTTTGATACTTATAAGATGAAAAAACTACACCAAAACAGCTTAACTACTTCCTTTTCATACCAGAATCTCCACTATGTGTATACCCTTTTTTCATGACACATCTCCAGCCAATTTCCATTCTTCCAATTTTAAATACATTTTCAAGATAACATGCTTTAAAAAAAGACTTTTTTTAAGAGAAAAAGTACCACAAAAAATTCTACTGAAGTACTGACGGGAGTTGATTTTATCGATTATCATTTATTTTAAAATCAACGATATGTGATATTTCTGAGAAATGGTATGAACCCAGGCAAGATTTAACTCTAGTCTTGTTCATCCAAATGCTCAGCTGTCTCCGTTTATCTCCGACAAGCAAGAGAGACTCTATGTTTTGTCGGATATTAACGGAGACAGCCGAGCGTCTGGTTGAACGAGACTACATTGAACTCTAGCGGAGGAATACATACGACTTCAAAAAATATCTAAACTGTTTGAGCCATTTAAAATCTCACAAGGTTTAAATAAGTTTTCCTGAAAACAATGTTTCAGAATATATTGCATCGAATTTATCGATTATTTTGAAGAACTAAGTGTTGTCAGCGGTATTGATTTGTGCTTAGGTCCAAACACTGTTTCACTTTCGGGTTGCTCGAGTAAGTGCATAGGAGAGTTGATTAAAATCAACTCCCAAAAAGTATATAAAATCTAAAATATTGTAACCTGTTTGTGATTTTGTAGCTTTATTTCATGTTGTTAATTCAGAACAAGTTCCCACAGATCATATTGATGTCATTTAGTAATTTCCCCAAATATTTCATGTTTTAGTTATCCGGAGCATGTGCCTGTGTAAATAGCTATCTGTTTACTATTTTTTCTTACAGAGTTTATAGATTTGATGAAACATGTACGATCGTAGAATAACATAAATCTTGTAAATTACCTTGTCAAATTTCAAGGTATCATTTAGGGCTCTTCATTCAATGTAAGAACGACTTTTTAGTTTATATTTACAGTTCATCTGTTTAGCTTCCATCATCTTTTCGTGTGAGCTTCGTCACTTCCAGTTATCGATCTTTTCCAATAAGATGTACTGACTGTTTAATTTAAATATCTAGCATGTTTATTTAACACTGTTTCCAGTGATATTTCCAGAATGAAACTTGATGTTAACTGTTGATAAATTGTTAATATTCTTCAGTCTTACTCTAGGAACTATATTTGCTTCTGCTATCGTCTGTAGTTAGGATATTCATGCGTAGTTATATTATGTACGAGTATAAATTGTACAAATGATTTTATGGTATGTGATATTTATTAACATGTGTATTTATTTACATGTTCACTGCTTAACAACCTATTTATAGACGATTACTCTAATTATTTATCATTCGGCTTTGTACGGTAGCCCTGTGTGGTAGTGGGAACTTGTGAGGGAACCCAGCTTCCCGTACAGGCTTCTGATTGGTTCATTGCTTGTACGGCATATTCCAATTGGTTATTTGATGTCAGTGACAGATAAAAAGAGGTTATATAAGCAGGCGCGTAGTACGTTACGATAGATTTCAGCTAGTTGTACGGCGGCAACATTTCAAAAGTACAAAAAGGTGAGAAACTTCAAAGATGTAATTTAAAGCCAAGTTAAAAATCTCCTACCACACTGGACGACCTAAACTTGTATTTCTGAATAAGCAGCTGTATATTTATATCGTGTTTACATAGGAAGCTTGTTGTTATTATCGTGTCATACAGTACAACCACTATTATGCTGAAATGATTAATAAATGTGTTAATAAATGAGTATGACTGATTATTCATCTTGAGTATTACTGGACTTAAAAACAACAAAGAATGGAACATGGCCAACATATAGATTTAATAATAATCAAATCAATTACTACTCCTGACAAAGATGAATTATATATGAAGAAGTTATGATCATTATACATGCTGAGGATTCAGAGATATTAGCCAACCCCCCAGATGGCTTACAATATTTTAATATTTTGGTACTTGATGGTTAGCTTTTTTCTTATTTATTTCGAGTGTTAAATGCATATCTGCAGCCCTTAGAAAGTTAACAATAATAGGGTTAACACGCTTATTTTCTTTCTCCAACTTTTAAACATTTAAACTCCATTTCATTCTATCTACTTGACCTCAGGAACATATTGATTTTTCCTCAACCATTTTCGAAATGAATTAATTTGCATGTTTTGATAAAAAATAAAAGACATTAAAAAATAGTTCCGTAATAAGATTAGTATTTTGGTAAAAAGTGTTTTCAAAAGTACACGTAAAAACAAATCCTTCAATGCATATACTAAACAATGCTTTAAAGGGCATGTTCACGATTTTGGTCAAAAATTATTTTTTCGATTTTAATGTTTACAATGCTTAAGTAAGGCATTTTTAATAGGAAACCAAAATTTGATTGTCATTTGTTGAGTTATAAGCGAGATACAGAGCTTACAATTCTTCGCTATGTAAACAAAGCTTTTGTTTACATTTTGAATGTTGATGTGAAGATTCCAGTTTTAGACCTCAAACGAATGTGTTAATCGTTAGTAACTGTTTATTCATGCTAAAAATGAATAAAAAGATAGACAAATCAGCTTGAAAAAGATTTTTACTGGTATATTGAACCTATGTTAACCAAAACAGGGCACGAGCCCTATTTACATGACGAAGAATTGTGAGCCCTGTATCTTGCTTAAAACAGATCGACTGGCACCCAAATTTCATTTAATCATTAGAAATGCATTCCTAAAGCATTGAAAATAATAAAAACAGAAAAAAAAAATTTGACCAAAGTCGTGACCATGCCCCTTTAAAGGGTAAAGCGTTAAAAATCAAAAACTTCTAAACATATTTGCATATTGGTCTGCTACTAATGAAATATTATTAACTAAAGGTCTTCATAGCTGGGTCCCTGAGCAGGTGGCTATTTCGAGAGAAACGAACGACAACATGGAAATGGAGTTAATACTTGTAAAACCAAACAGTGGTAACAACGTTACTGTTGACAAACAACAAGCACGAATCTGATACACGAACGATAACGCAGGATACACGATTGATTACGCAGGATACACGTACGATCACTAACACACTGAATTTTCAGTATACATGGACGATAACGATAAAAAACTTAAACGAACGATTCTAGAATTTAATTTTAAAATTTTGTATAATTATTTTACCTCGATATTATTTTTCTATCTAACACGACATCTGATTGGCTCTAGACAGTCACATGTCAGGGCAATGAAACTCTATTCTATAAATCAATTTTTCTGATACACGCACGATCCCGCACGTTAAAGGAACGATCACCCACGTTACACGAACTATTCAACATGATTGGGTTATCAACAATAACGCTGTTACCACTGTATGAGGAACCACAGAAAATGCTGAGTGCAAGTAAAAAAGAAACACTTAGGACGAAGTGATCGGATTTGAACACAATGGTATGGTTGAACGACCAAACAGTGACTTGCAATATGTCCCAGAGTCACCTTTACAACAATGGCAATAAAATCCTGATTCTCTCTCAAAGTTCGGAGAACCCCAACCCCCCCCCCAACCCCTCGATACACTTTGCTTCAGAAAATATCACTGACCCGAAACCTGGCCGTCCTGCACGTGCCAGAATAAATGATGGACTGTATATATCTAGTTCTAAATATATAAAAAATAATCTGTTATTTCCAGCATTCTGATTCTACTTTACATGGTTCATGTGTTAGACTAGTTTCGCAGGAAAATAATATGATACTGCTTTTTATTTATTTTTATCTGTCTCCGGCTGCCTCCTCATGGATAGACAGATGTCAAAAATGGCCCGATGCTATGGTTGTTGATGACATAGTCAGAAATGGATGTCATTTCGTAGCGATATTACACCCATTTGGACCATGATGAGTTCATTTTCTAGAAAAAGGATGGGGAGGGGGGCACATGAAATGCAAATGCAAACACATGAAACGACGATCGACAACTAATATTTGCATTTTAGTTTGATTATTTTGTTTTGAACTAAAAGTGGTCGAATAAGAAAATATTCTTTACAAGGAACTGGGTACGGTAAACAGCAAAATCGGCCCCGTTTTCAAATTAATAGGTGAAATATTTGGAGAATTAACCGGTTTCAAAACAGTTTGATTTTTTAAAGAATATCTTGTACGGTTTCCATACAATAGTTATCTAAACATAGCATTGTTTATAGCTATTCAGTTAACCAATAACGTCATGACGTCATGAAATGTATTGATTACATTCTTCAAATAATAATAACAGAAAGGATGTGCTGGTATATAATGTAAATAAAGACATATTTTATACATTATTTATTTGCCTTTTGCAGTAAGAAATTAATTATGTTTCATGCTATATAAATTTATACATCGTCATCATCATCATAATAGTTTGCATTCTCTCACCAGAGGTCGTGTTACCCAAGTTTCGCTTGCATCTCCGTCAACACCTAATGTAAAAGATTAATGTACAAACTGAGACGATGGGCAAAATGTATTTAAAACAATGTAGTTTATTTTTTTTTTTATCTAAAAGCATGATAATAAACAAATCAATATAAATGTTTAATGCATGTGAACATCTTTCTTACAAAGTTACTGTAAGAGATTTTTAGCCGAGGTAAAAATTAAAAACTGCAGGATTACATAATTAAGAGGGCAATTTTTGACCGCTCCTGATTCATCGCTGGTTTAATAGAAATCAGCAGAAATGTCAACTCCTATAATCTTAAAAACTTACCCACAATGTCTTCGTCGTTTCTTGTCCTCTCTTAAAGATGATAAAACAGGAAAATGAAAACGGCAATACCATGTGCTTGCCATCCTTGTTTTGAGCATGTGACATACTATTTCTCCAGTGTTGACAGAAGTGTAAGCTGTACAAATAATAGCTTTCCAAAAAGCTTGCTCGACTAAACAAAATAATTCAAGGGCAACCGTATCTTATGACATGAATTTTAATTTTCGCTGTTGTTCATAGATTCATAAACGGAACTTGCAGATTTAAGTAGAAAATTCAGTCGTTTTCTTCGATCTATAGCTTGAGCAAGTACGTGTCTATTATTTGAAATTAATTTATTTCATTTTTTTCAAATTATTTTGAAATGTACATGTATCAAATAATTTCATGTAAGCTTGAAAGATAAAGCAGTTAAATTGTATTTGTTATATTAAGATGGAAAATCAAAGGCCTTTTTGTCATTTCCAACCATAGGAAAGTAAGGTTTTTGTTTTTCAAATATTTATAAAGCTGCAAAAAACTTTATTCTCTTGATCCTGTCCACTTATCGGAACGCAAAAATTATCAATTCATGTGAAGTTATCGCGCGAAGTCTTTGGTTTTAAAATTACCTAACACTCAAAGGACGAGATATCCGATGCTGTGAATAAACCCATTGGGAGGGGGTCAAATGATTTTTTTATTTACATCTGTTTTAAAACAATACAATGAATATCCAAGAAAAATAATGGTGAATGAAGACCATCCAACAAATTGGGGGGAGCGCTCTGACAATAGGAAAATATCTGTCGATGTCAGAGGGAAAGAGTTGTGTAAAGAGCATGGCATTGACATAAGTTTAATTGTCTCAATTTATATTCATGTATTCCATACTCGAACGTATGTATGCAGTCGAGACTAACACAGTATGCATCGCTTTTGGATTCTTAATTGAATGTGTCCTCGCCTAAAGGATAAGATATATATTAGATTGATTTAAACAAATTCAAAATCGGTTTCCAAACAAGTTATGCAGACTATTCGATTAAAACAATTGATTAATTTATGCACTCTTGTTTTCCAAAATATGTTTTTTTTTTTAATTTTTGCATACAACTTATGAAATATCCACAAAACGGAAAAAGGCTACAAACTAATCATTCCAGAAAATATCATGGGAAACGGAAAACAAAGTCCACCGGAAAATAATCTTTATTAATATCTGTCCTTGATTTATAAAATGACTATACAAAATGTTTTCAGCATTCAGCTCTAAAATAAACCTATCAACTCAAGTTCTAAATAGAATATAACAATGGAGTTCTTCTCAGCATTGTAAGTACATGTACATCAATATCATATGACTAAGTGTTCTCCTTAAAAACCTCAAACAGCTGCAGTTTAGAAGTTTTCGTCTCCTAACATAGTTTAATGGTCAGATTTATTGTATAGCATAAAGTAACAAAGCTTATTGGTATGAGATATATTGTCTAGCTAGCATAAAGGAAATGTTTGGATCTTGAAAGAAAAATTGAACAGTCCAATGAGATATAGTTAGAATCATAACTTCTAATATCAATGAAATAAGAAAAGTTGAACTTTCGGGGGCTCATGACTCGAAATTCGGCACAACAGGGGTATAGTCAGAAGGAATTAATCCGATGGCCTGACACCTATTGAGCAGATCAAACATCAAAAGAAAATTCTTAATAAAAAGTGGTTTGTTTCGTAAATTTTCTTTGACCTTAAAAAGTAAGAGACTTGGCTCGTTGCCTTGTTTAGTGAGAGTATTTACGTAGCAGATGAACCGGCTTTTTTCACCAAGTTATAGACTTATAGTGACAGTGTATATAAGAAACTTTTAAAGATTTTTTATTTAAAAAAATCGTTAGTAGCCCAATTCAAGTAGTGAAAATGCAAATAAAAAATGAAATCGAAAATAAAAAGAAATTTCTAATAAATAATACTTTGATTATTTATTACTTAGTGCAAAATTGAACAGCATAAATTCAGAATTTACATCAAGATATTATCATGAAGTAAAACATTCTGTATATGTGAATGTAAATAGTGAACGTATCAGATTTGAACAGACCGTTTTTTTTCCTATCCAACCCCGAAAAGTAATACCATAAGTAATTGTGATGTATATCATTGGCTTTTATGGCAGATTCGTTAAACCACTCTAAAATATAGGACTTTTGAAATTTGTAATGAAATTTGAAACATTTAAGGTGTTGAAGAATACCATATATACATGCATATTTTGTCTCTAATTACTTTTGTCAGATGGAAGCAAATCCAGCACATATCAGAGTCAGTGTTTATGGGTATGTGTCTCATAGCTGGGACCTCACAGCAGGTGGCTATTAGGAGAGAAACAAACGACATCATGGAAATGGAGTTAATACTTGTTAAACCGTATGAGGAACCACAGAAAATGCTAAGTGGAAGTAAAAAAGAAGGATTTAGGATGAAAGGATCGGATTGGGACACAATGGTATGGTTGAACGACCATAGGGTGATCTGGAATATGTCTCAGAGTCACCTTTATAACACTGACAATACAATCCTGATTCTCTCTCAAAGTTCGGAAAGCCCCCCGGGATATACTTTGCTTCAGCAAATGTCACTGACCAATAACCTGGTCGTCCATACTGCACATGTCAGAATAAATGATGGACTGTATATATCAAGTTCTAAATATAAACAATTAATATGTTATTTTCAGCATTCTGATACTACTTTACATGGTCCATGTGTTAGATCTGGTTTAGCAGGAGAAGAATATGATACTGCTAATTGTTTTGTTTCTGACTTTTGGCCTCCGTCTGCCTCCTCATGGATAGACAGATGTCAAAAATGGCCCGATGCTATGGTTGTTGAAGACATAGTCAGAAATGGATGTCATTTTGTAGCAATAGGACACCCATTAGGACTCCATGAAAATGATGAATGGAGAATATCATTTTCTCAGGCAGAATTTAAAATTGTGTACTCAATGAATCATTGTCAGTTTTTGACTTATGGTTTGTTAAAACTGTTTTTGAAAGAAGTTATTAATCATCAGCCAAACGAGACAAATGAACTTTTGTGTTCCTACCATATGAAGACAACAGTCTTCTGGGCGATTCAACAAAACACTTTACCTCACTGGTGTCCACAGAATCTCCTGGTCGGTTTTTGGGTCTGCATTAAACTTCTTCTTAAATGGGTGTATGAAGGGTTCTGTCCAAACTTTTTTATCCCACAAAACAACCTGTTTCTGACAAAGGTCTATGGCTCAGCACAAAACAGATTGTTCTTACAATTACATGAATTGTACAACGAAGGTCTGGCCTGTCTGTTACAGAGCTCCTCTATCAGGTCCTACATCATTGATGTACTTTACAATCCTAGACTTTATATTTATACAGATGAAAATATTATTAGATCTGAAGTTGACAACGATTTAGAACTTTTCTTTGAGATAAATTGTTTAAGTGATATTAAATCACCAGACATTTATCGCTGTATGAAACATATTAAAACGATAGAGCACTTGACATATCTTCCCTTATCTCAATATGAGTCTGTTATGCTACAAAAACACACGGTCTTCACTCTTCAACACACTGCGTTTGTTATACATAACGCAGATGTCAACAAAAGGGTGTATATTTCTGGCAAAATGTCTAGTCATATGCTACAACTAGCAGCCAAGTTTGGAGATATCGCTGACATGTTTTACATCGCCATTTATTTTTACAAGACGCTCCGATACATGGAAGCTTTATCTGTTATAGAGATGACAAAGGTCAAGTTAGCACGGCCATATCTGATGTATAGAAGACACGTAGATCGAGAATGGTATATGGAGGCTGTAGGGGGACAGTCCTGGTCTACAAAAATGAGACAGGCTGTAGCACGGGATATAAGACTATACAATAATATATGTTATATCAATGAACTCATGCACGAACAGCATTCTTCTCTTGAGAATGGATCTTCACTATTGCATATTCCGTTGTTTGTATTTTTGCACTTTTTAGAGTTCTTGTGTTACAAAAACATTGAATCAACAACAGCGCAGACAACCCTTAATGAGTTACAGGCCCTTGTCCACCATGATCAGGGACTATATGTATGCGATAGATACCGAGACATTTCTTGGCAAATCCTAGGGAGATGTCATCAGATTATAGGAAATTTTTCGGATGCTCATTATTCATACGAACAGTCACTCGCACAGTATCCATTCAACGGAATTCAAGTTGCTACACTGATGAAAATACAAGAAATCAGTTAGACCAAGATCACATTGGTACAAACACTTACTACAAACTCTATTTTAGTCTATATTACTGAAATGTTGCCATGCATCATGTCCAGTGTGTCATGTTTAAAGAAAAGTAAAACTTTATTGTCTATACCATGGGGATGTGATTGACATTATATACCAAATTAATAAATTAAAATAATGTCTTTGTAAAAATGATGACTGTCTAATAAAAATGTAAGTTGACTGATTTAATTTTAACGGGAAAGTTCTTTGAAGACCAGGCATTACTTTTCCATTCTAAACTAAACATGAACCCTAGCCCTAAGATTGGCACTTCTAACAATTGCATCTGGAAATATGACACCTATTTCGTCAGTTGTATAAGACTTAAATACTCTTTCTTAACGTTTCAGCTTTCTTTACTTAACATCATATCAAATTATTTCTCAATTATTTTGTTATGCATGTCTTAAGCCAATTTCTTTAAAAAAAAAAAGAGACATGATGTCAAAATTAATGATGCTAATCGTAAATGTATATCTTTTGCTCTAGACATCCATCATATAAATTAAGACATTTTGCCAATAAACTAAAATGTCTGCACAAGAGAAGCTGCATAAAACCTGTGCTATTTTAACACGTGTGGTGTGATGTCCGAAAACTATAATTTAATTGACCTTTGATGGAAAGAACCCTACAGAACGGGGTGCTCAGAAAAGCAGGTTGACTAATTAACATCATGACAGAAAGTGTGAGGCAAATAAACCATCAAATATACACTCAACAAAACTTCTAACTGTTTACCCGATATATTGTATTTCATATATGAACTTAGCACATTTATTTGTCTTGCATCAGGGTGATTGATTTCCACTTAATTTTCTAATTGTTAAGAACCTCAGGTTGCGACTTAAGATGTTGAGCTTTGCTATATATCACTAACACCTCCGGTTTTGTTGAATTTTGCTCTGAGCTTTTGAATTGTTTTAAGTTGCCGATGAAAATGATATTACTCTTACGAAATAGAACAATTATATCAAAATAAGGTTTCCTTCGGATTGCTTGATATTTAAAACAATGTTGAGGTCAAAACAAACAGAAAATGTAAAGTGAATATGATCTGTGGTGAAAACTATGCAGACACCAATGTTTAAACGGCTCTGACTGTGTTTGCAGTGATCATTTCGGCTATGTTAAGTGGTTTTCTTTTTAAACTATTTTAAAGACTAAAATCAATCACAAAATAATAACAATCATATTAAGCATTCGCAGAAAAATACCAATTTTATGTTTTGACGTTTCATCACGGGTGAATGATTTCAATCGGTATTGTTTCATTTTATCTGTGCTATTAATGAGAAGACAAATCAGCTACGAAATGTTGAGAATTTTACATAATTTTATTTTTTAATTTTAAAATTATTCTACTTATTAGGATGAACACTTCAAAGTTTTGTTGAGTGTAAACATTGAATCTGATAACTTTGGTTCAAAATAAGGAAATAATTGTGCATACACTAGCATATTTTAAAATTCCATACAGTTTTATACCACGACATATGGGAGGTAAAGCGTATACATTAATTTGTTAATAGACAGTTGTATTCTACATCTATGAATAAATGACGTTTGCATTTAAAGTAGAAGGTTGATCCTCCTCCCCAATATTTTTTTTTCCAAAACAGTTATTTTTTTTTATATCTTAAATTCTTATTTGGAACAATGATAGAATTCATAGTGAAATTTGACCTAATAACTTTAAAACAAAAGAGAAGAGATACGACCCACTAATGACCCACTGACTTGTTCGAATAAAAAAGTTTGGTATAGTTTTCAGTCAGCTTCAACAAAAAGAATAAAGGCCACGTACATGTATTTATCATCAATTTCAGTTTGAATTTTTCATCCCTGTCCGCTCCTCTAAATAGTCCGCTATGCAATTGGTATTTTATTTCAAAAAACTAGGTACAGTTTTAGTCATATTTTGCCCTTTTTATAGTAATTTTTAAAAAAATCACAAAAATTTAACATTAAGTAATATAATAATACATACAAATTAAAATTCTATAAAGCAATGATTAGACTTTCACAAAGGGTAATTGTTCTGTGGATATTCTCGTGTTTTCATAGAACTGAGCAGAAGATACCAATTCTTTAGTAGTTTTTTTTATTATTGAAAACCACATTATAATGTTATCGTGTAATATCACATGAAATATATCAATTTCGTCGCTGGCGACGGCAGCAAACACATTTTCCTCTTCAAAAAATTATGATAAAATGTGTCACTTTTATTACTTTAGACTACATCTTAAAAATATGATATGATGTTGAAGTCATTTTTCTTTTTGGAAACAGAATATAAGTCCATATCTTGGTACTTTGTACACACATGGGTTCAAAATGATATACAGGTATTTTGATGACATTTAAACAACTAATAAATTTTAGAAAACATATTGTAAAAAAAACTGCACCTTTTTCAACTTTAAAGAATAGGTTAACAAATGCAATTAAGAAAACTATTTCTGACACAGTAAATACAAAATTAAACAAAAATGCATGGTTCAGCTTATTAAGCATTGTATCCTATTAGTATTTGTTTTCCCTTGGACTGAAATGTCACATTTTCATTGGTTTAAACATAGCACGTGATTGCCTCATATATCTCTATATTTGTTCTGTGAGAATTAATATTAGGCAATATGGCCGTCATTGGTCAACGCTTCGCTTACTCATTTCGACATTTCATAGTATTTAATACATAAACCGCATGCCGTAAGTTCTTAAAGTATTTGGAGTAGTTGCCCTTTGAAATTCTTTAAAATTAGAGTAGTTGCCCTTAGAATATTGACGTCACATTGTTTTGTCTGGAGCAGAACAAAATGGCAGCGTCGAAATTTGCTCAAATCTCTGCAGAGAAAAGGGAGAAAACATTTAAAATTGAATAGCAACAAAACATTGTAGGTAAACATGGGTGAAGCAAAGATTTTTAAAGAGTATTTGAAAGGTGAGATTGAAAATTTTGAAGAGTTTAAATGAGTTAAATTGGACGAGGTGTTGGGTATCTTGTACATGGCTGTGCCATGATCATCGCTATTTGTGAATAAATATGTCGCTTAATAGTCCTCGGGAAAACAAAACACTTATTAGGTTAGTTACTGACTCACTACGGAAATATTTTGGGTTGATCAATCTCATAGACGGCTCGGCTTCGCCTCGCCATCTATGAGATTGATCAACCCAATATATTTCCGTAGTGAGTCAGTAACTAACATAATAAGTAATAGTAACGTGTTCATTCCCGCGCTTACACGGTATATCATTTAGTTTAAGAAATATTGCACATCTACATTGTTTTTTTTTTGCCGCCCATGAAAGGTTTGAATGAAGTATCTTCTATGAGTTCTGTGTCCAAAGTATGGGGAAAAATTTCCTCTAAATGAAAATATTTACATTTTCAAGTATATTTCCTTTCATGAACCTACCAAAAAACCAAAAAAGTTTAATTTTTGATGCACTTTGGTAAATGTGTCTTTTGCATTACGTCATAATAATGATGGCACGAGTTCATGGGTCGACTGCTGCAATATTACAAACATAAATACGGCTACGTTCATAATTCTGAATAATTTGACCTGTTCAAACGTAAATACATGTATAAGTAATAAACAACAATGTTAAGAGGTTCACCAATATATAAAACGTGGTATGTAATCTAGTGAAAAAAAAATTCGGCTTCTGAGGATTTGATCAAATGAACGACTCGACGAAAACAGACCTACTTTCTATATGATGCTTCTATCCTCATCAATATTCATGAAAAGACATACAATTCCATATTGCAAATCAAACAAATATCTTTGTTATTAGAATGATTAATTTTACAATACTTTGTAGGAAGTGATTTTTAATACGACAGGACGTTTTTAAAAATAAATATCAATTATTTTTACAGCAAAATAGTTCGAGTTTATTTTCATGGCATGTATAACCTAAAAGAGTTGAAAATAAAATTAAATGAAAAGTGTCAATTTAGTTTACCAAAACCTAACCAAGTCAAGTTCCTCTTTCGAATTAAACAATCAACTTTTTCACAGTTTATTTATTACAAAAATTTTGAATAATTATTTATAAGATTTAGTTTTTTAAAACATCTAATCTAATAATGTTAATGAACGTGTTTGATTTTTTTCTGCTGCACTTTATGAGTAGTACAATGACAACAGTGAGTTACCGAAGTCATTTATCCTACAGAAATTAATCTAGATGAAAAAAAAGACTACCGTACACAGGTTTATTTTCGCCTCGTGTTATTTTCGTCCATCTTCACCCGCAAACGGTTTGTCCCGTCTTGAATTCCTAGATGCAGCTGTTTAAATAGCGATATTATTTGTGAAGTATAACTCGCCAAGTCTAAAATTCGCCCACTGATAACAAGGACAAAAGGGGTTAAGATAAAACGGGGGCGAATATTTCGCTGTATACAATATATCAAATGAATACAAAAATCACTTAATTTCATCTAGAGATTCTAACTGTAATGAACTCTATAATAAGAAATATCAAGTCAACAGTCAATCTTTTTCTTCCCCCTCAGTTTACATTGATATGAATTATTTAAAAAAAAATCATTAACAATTGATACACAGTACACTTCATTTATTGACAAAACATTTCTATCATTAATAAGGTCAGGAAAAAATAGTTTTGCAGTTTTTAAAGATTAAAGTTGAGTTAAATATGAAATAAAACATTTTTTTTTTCTACGTGTACGTATTTTAAGTGCAACAAACGTGCGCTGCAACCCCTTATTTTCATATAAAGTAGGCAAAAATAAATTGACATTTTTGTAACCTAAACGTTATGTTTAAAGATTTTTGTGATCGGCTTCCGCCGATCACTATTGTGTCCATATGAGGCATCCGGTAAATGCATCTACGTGCGCAAACATTCCGCTTACATAAGTAGTTCTTATAAAAACTTGAAGTTTGGTTTAGTAGTTATATAACATTTTACTCATTTTTATTTAAATTCATTTACCGTAAAAGATGCAAACATACATAAAATACAGTTCGACCTTTTAATTCAAGAATGCACATTTTGTCTCACGCATACTAATTTCGATCGAAAGATTCATTCAGTAATGCAGTTGACCTCGATAAACTGACCTCAATCATAAGAAGATGCTCCATGAACTGACCTCGATCTATTGATGTTGCATAATAGAAGCTAGGAAGACGGCTTGATTTATAAACAGGGTTACGTTATAATTCGACCTCAATGGCAAGTTATGATGGTATTCAATGTTTTTCAGTCGCGTTAAATTATTTTAATACAACTCTTTCTTTGTATATGTGTTAATGCTCTTTGGAGAGCCCTACTCAGTATTCTGAAGAAGAAGATACATTAACATTTAATAATTACGTTAAAAATATAAAACAAGACAAGGAGTTAACGAACGGCTTTCCCCAAATTTATTTCGAAATTAAATTTGTTGACGGTTTATAATGATGAAATTATGGTGTACAAATTCAAAATATTCTATATTTTGTAAAAATACAGTACTTTTTAAATTATTTTACATCAAACTGATCATTTTGATTGCTTCTAGCAATCAATATATCATTACTGCCGATCATTCCTTTAAATGAAATACTTGTTAAAGGATATTTCGATCCGCTATCAACGTAAACCGATTTGGGTAATGAAAATGTTGAAATAATACTTTGCAAAAGATATACCAAACTGATATCAAAGCAACAGAATTGACATTGTCTGAAAATTGTGAGGTCATGAATGAGGGAACATGACATGTGTATCAGTTACACCATGACGTAATATCTGCCCTATTATCTGTAAAATGTACGGAAGTAATAGATATGAAAATGAAATCAAAAGGTGTGGGTTTTTTGGGGTAAATATATCTTCAGTATAAACAAAATTACTGTAAATACAAATACATTTATAATATATCAATGATCAGTAATTGTTTGAAAATGAAAAATGAGAGAAATGGTTTGCCTGATCATTTGAAATATCTACAAATGCATTGCAAAACATCATTATTAAAAAAACAAAATGAGTATTAGAGACAAAACCGTGACCTTGCCCATAAAGTCACTTTTAAAAAATAATTATAATTCTATTGAATTTTTTTTAATGTGCTTCATTTTTATTGATTTATTACTATTAATAACTCATTCAGCAATACAGGATATAGATATAGTTTAGCAATAATAATGTTAAATTAAGAAAAAAATATTTCTAAGGTTTTACAAATGAACAAGAATCAATTAAAGCAAGTTATGAATTGTATAGAGTCTTTTATAACCTTTTATATCCTAGCTATCTCTTGTCTCAGGATGAACTTACGTTCAACAAGACATCCTCATCAGGACATTGTGCATGTTTACCTACAATGCATGTTTTAGTTGTTAGTCGATGTTTACTCACAATGTAATAATAGAATTACATATGATGTATTAAATTGCCTTATAATAACATTAGAATGCATCTTAATAACTGTCAAACTAAAATAATGCAACATATTTAAGAAATTAAAAGAAAAATAATCATTATTTTGTTGATAATGTTTTGTAATTTTTTTAAAACATAAACTATCCACAATGAATATTTTACAAAAACAATTGTCTAAATTGTCCATTTGTTTGAAGACATTTCATAAAAATCTGATTATTGAATAATAAAACTATTAAGGTCTTTGAGTTATTTTTTACCTTCTTAACTACTTGATCAATTAATATTATTTCTTATTTTAATCAACTTACAACAATCAAAAGTGTCTACATCAATTTTCAGAATTGATATCAAGAATAAACGCATTTATAGAAAAACTTATAGAATATGGCAGCTGCAGATTATCTTTAAATAATATGTATTTTCATAAATAATGAACATTGACAAGAATGACTATGTATTATATTTATGTATTTGGCTTTGTTATCTATATTATGCTTTTGAGCCTCACCTGGCAGATCGTCATGTTGAGATATATAACAGATGACACACATGTTTGTATTGTTCCATGACGCAACCCAGAGATGGTGAGTGATAGCATCATAGCTCAAACTGTATGGTCCACCCATCTCTAATAACTCTTTCTGTATGAGTGATAGAAACTGACCGTCCTTATCTATCATCTGCACTGTGTTGGATCTTACATCACAAACAAGGATATGTGATAGCGCGTCAGTACAGATCCCCCCTGGTTGTAAAAGTGATCCTGATGGATGTCCTGTATAGGAAAATAGATGTGTTCCCTCATGATCTGTCACCACTACTGCACCGGAGTCAGATACCACGATGTCCATATTGTTATTCTCTGTTATATAGTTAAGTTTGTTATAGAGTTCAAGTCCAGTGTTGTCGTGTTGTATTGTTTGTACCAATTGTCCGCTTTGGTTGTATCGGGCGACTTTGTATATACTATATCTACACATCCCGACTAGTAAAGTCCTAGTTAAATAAGACCAGTACACACATCGTGGTATCCATGCAGAGTCTGGTTTATTTATGAATTTAATGGTTGTTGTTAAATCATTTGAAAGTTTGTTGACGTTATGATACTTATCTATATAGATTAGTTCACTCTCATTATTCACTGCATGTACTCCATAACCTCTACATAAATCATTTCGTTTGCCTAAAGTGTCACCTGTTGTGTTTGTTAATACGAGCTTGGTTTTATAACTGATCCAAACTCGGTCTGGTGTCACACAGGAAATGTGATAACAACCAGAGACGCCTGTCACTGTGACAGAGTGAAGCAACTCGGGGGCGGATATCAGTTTCAGGAGACACTTATTTCCCTGGTTTGTTTTTTCTGACTCTGTTGTTATGACTTCATTTAATGGCTGCATTGCGTCATGAGAAGCTAAAACATGATCAACAAAAATTAAATATGGGAAACTGAATGAAGAAGATAACTGAAATAAATCCTGGTTGTTTGAAATTACGAATAATAATATTGTATCGTAACAATCTTTATTAGCTTTTTCAAAATAATTGTCATTTTTACTTTTTAATCTGCTTAATTTATTCATAGCAGAAACAAGTCCTATTTTTCATAAACGAATTTCAGACATATGTACATTAATTTTATTTATAAATTGATTACTTTGGATAACATTTTCCAAAACAAAATGCACGCATAATAACTAGTTATTGATGATAATAAATCAGACTTACCGGTCAGAGCATCCTGTCGGGTAATATGTCTATAAACAAACACCTTGTTCCATGATCCAACCCAAAGGCGGTGAGTGTTGGTATCGTAACTTACGCTATATGGCTCAAATATCCCTGATGGTCGTATTAGCAGATGACACAGGAACTGGCCGTCCGTGTCAATCATCTGCAATGTGTAGGTCCTAACATCGCATACCAAAATGTGTGACAGCGCGTCAGTACAAATTCCACGAGGTCGTAGTTGTGATCCCGATGGATGCCCTCTGTAGGAGAAACGATGACTTCCTCCACGCTCTGAAACCACCACAGCACCAGACGCATACACCTCAAAGTCAGAAACCACGACATCTCCATTGTTGTTCTCAGTAATATAGTAAGGATTTTTATACAAGTCCGGTTGTCCTGCATTGTCATATTGTATGGTTTGTGTCAGTTTTCCGATCTTGTTGTATCGGGATACTTTGCATTTCAATGGTTTCTCTTTATGCATTCCAACTAGTAAATCTCCATTTGACGAGGACCAGTACAAACATTGTGGTCTCCATGTTGAGTTTTGCGTCTTTAAAAATTTGGCGGGTGTTTTCATATCGATCGACAATTTGTTAATGTTAAAGTCCTTATCAATGTAAATTAATTCACACTCGTTGTTCCCAGTATGAACTCCATTACCTATACATAAATCATTCCGTTGATGTAGTGTGTCACCTGTTGCGTTTGTCAAGACCAGATTGTTTTTATGACTGATCCACACCCGGTCTGATGTTAAATTGGTAATATGAACGCAACGATGCAGATCTTTTACTATAAGAGACTGATGTAAGTCAGGACTGTTCATCGTTTTCAGAAGACGATCATTTCTTATGCATCGTTTTCCTCTCTCTGTGATTTGGACTTCACTAAGTGACTCGATCACATTCCTCTGGTTGAGCGACTTATTCATGTAGAACTTAATAGTGTGGATTGCAAGATTTATCTGGTTGATATGAGTTTTCTTTAAAAACAACAAAAATTGTATGGGGCTGATTGATGACTGTTCATATATATATTCATATTTCTGTATGCTTGCAAGATGTCTGTTCATTTCTATTTTCTGTTTTTTACATCTGTGCTTGTAACTAACACCACGCAACGCAAAATCAATGCGATTTATCAGTCTATGTGCCTTTGTTAAAATCTCTGACTGATAGAGGGAGAATTCTGTGCAACATGTTATAACATCAGCTTTGATTCCTGTCAGGAGAACCGATAAGTAATAGAAAGTCTCACTTCTGATGGTATGGAATGTATTTCTGGTTTGATGTCGTTTCGATTCATATGTTGTCCAAATATCTGTTTGTTTATGTGTAGTATGTTGTGTGCAATGGCTACAGTAAGGGAGTTCACAGGATTTACAACACTTTCTATAAAAATTGCCTGGATGTCTCACACAGAGCTCTTGAGTTGAGGGGTGGTTAGATTTTTCACTGTATATCACAACGATATGATCAATAGTTTTGAGATCATTTACATGCATCTCTTTACAGTGGAGACATAAAGAACATGGACACGATATACAAGAGTACTCCGTGTCCCCCGGACACCTTGAACATTGACGCACTTTATATTTTGTACGTGAGGTATCCATGATGTAGAGGGTTAAGACCTCAAAATCACAAACTGTTCAAAAAGAAAACGTAGATGTTAAAAAAAACCAATTACAATTTAATGTATACATGATTAAACAAAAGCGTCCATTTCTATCTTTTTAAAACTGATGCTAATTATGCAATGATATACTGAGAACAATGATGTTAAAACAATCAATTTTGAATAAAAATAATTTAAAATGATTTTTTTTCATAATCAGTGTAAATGTATAAAAGAAGAGAAAAAGAACAAAAAATTAAAATGTGTTGACTTAGTAGCATCTCATATGTAAAAACTTAAGGTAGTACAGAATACCGGTAAAATTAAATATTCTAAATATTTTCTAAAATATACAAAAACAAAAATTGCTGAATATTACAGTGTAAATCAATCTTAATCCATTATCTTAAGAAAATGATATAAATTATACCCAGATATTAGTCAAGGCATAAAAAATTGAGATACAGCGTATCTTGATAATTTTAATACCTACATGTTTATTTGATTTATGTGCATATTAGTCTTTTTTAAAAAATGTGTAATTTGTGTTCCGATCATGGAAGGGACCTGAAATTTAAATACAAACAATCAGCAATGTTTAGACTTTACGTCCATTAAATTTCCAGGTCATATAAAAACACCAAAGGTCAAATATGATGACTTTTTTAAATGATTTTTATTAATATTAAAATAACCTTATTTAAAATTAAAATACCCATAGTCATATTTTCATATTTTAAATATATTTTAATAATGTGATCGTAATAACTATGCTTGTAAATTTTATTCAAATGTAAACAATACAATTTCCTTTTTGAGACCGTTTAGTGTTGCAAATAAGTTACCGGGTAGGGTTAATTTCAATGATTATAAGTAACAATACTAACATTTTAAAAAGTAACTTATTTGCAATGCAGATTTTAACAATGACTTTTTCATTTTCCATCTTCTGATAGGAGATTCAAATTGTAGGTTTGAAACAATATGGTCAAAAATTGTCAGGTCCGATTTGAAATTTGTTTTAAATATTAATAGGTTTCATTTCAAATAACAAAATATCAAAATGTCGGAAAATTTTACTTTCGGGGGCAAAAGTTTAGCTTATCTGTTATGTACTATTCTAATAATATCGATAATATGATGAATTTAAAATGATATAAATTGCACAAAAGCAACAAAGTTTTGAGCAGAAGAAATATGATTTTCCTCCCTTTTTATTTAACCTTATCAAAGCAAAAATAACTGCCACAAAACAGAAAAAAAGTTTGTAAACGTTTTATTTTTAAAGCAAAAATAATTTTTTCATTTTCTTGTATCTTTAGATCACTAGTTGAGAACACAAAGTGAAATGTTAGATTTGTAAAAAATATCAAAGCATCTAAAGAAACCGGCACTCATACTTAATAAAATAAACTAAATTAATACGTTACTTGTTTTTCTCCCTTTAAAGGGGCACGGTCACGATTTTGGCCAAATTCTATTTTTATGTTTTTATTATTTTCAATGCTTTAAAGATACATTTCTAATGAACAAATAAAGTTTTAGAGTCATTCGTAGAATTATAAGCAAGATACAGAGCTCACAATTCTTTATCATGCTCACAAGGCTCGTGCCCTGTTTTTGTTTACATAAGTTTAATATACCAGTAAAAAATCTTTTTTTAGCTTATTTGTCTATTTTTTTTATTTATCTTAAGCATAGATAAACAGTTCCTAACGTTAAACACATTCGATTTAGATTTAGAACTGAAAATTTTAGTTCTACGTTCAAAATGTAAATACACGCTTTGTTTACATAGCAAAGAATTTCAAGATCTGTTACTCGATTATAACCAAACAAATGACACTCAAATTTCGGTGCCTATTAAAAATGACTTTCTGAAACATTGTAAATATTAAAATCGAAATTTTTTTTTTTTACCAAAATCGTGACCATGCCCCTTTAACATGGGTATAAAATGCATTTAATTTCGTTAAGGTGGTATGGGACATCTGTCGATATTACTGGGGATTAAGTACATTAAAATCAAGAAATTTTCACCGGTTTGGAATTTTCAAATTTTCCAGTATTTAACCAAGAAATATGTTTTAATTTTTTTTTTGGAAAGGTAAAAATTTTAAAGTTCTAAGTTGGATTCGAACTAATGGCCTACAGTTTCGTAGTGAACCATTTTATGCACTGCGTTACGCTGTTAGATAATTCTGAGAAAGAAATTATTTATAAATTCATACTTGATTTAATTGTTTATTTTGATAAAAAGTGCGTCACAACAAAGAGGTGTCCTATATCACCTCACAGAAAAAATCTCCATTAATGCTGCTAAAGAACATTTTATGAAAACTGTATGATTTTGCTAACACGGTTATCTTTAAACTTCAAATCCTTTTGTGGCATCAACAAACCCACGAGTTACATTTCAAATATTATAGGTGTATTACCTTTAAGATACTATAGGTTTATTAAAGCTGATCACCGCACATAAATAGGCACAGTCCGCCATATTTCTCTTCCATCGCCGCTTTCCCTACAAGGCCATATTAGCCGCAAATCTCTTCACAGTTTAAAGAATGTTGCTGTTGATGTCTCACCTCTGTGGACGTAAATCCTGCCACTCCGCTGATCGGCCGTGATTGAATTATTATCGAGTTTGGAAAACTTTTTTTCAAGTCAGAGTTCGATGCATCATTTAAAAACAGCATATGCACATAAAATGAGACATAAATGCATAACATCCACAGACACGTAAGGAATACTACACGTCGGTCACGGTCGAGTTTTTAACAAAATGGAAGGGTTTAAATACCAGGTACCTAGGTGACAGTGCCTATTTACGAGCGGTGTTCAGATTTAAGCGTATATCTGGTGATTTGTTGTAAGGTTAATAACAAGTACGTGAATTTGAAGCTATAAAGCTAGTAAATAATCTCACACAATAAAGTCATTTTTGTCTATATTTTACACACATTTTACAAATACATGTACCTCATAACCCTTCTCCTGTTTTAAAAACAAAGATAATATAAATGGTTAAAACAAACCAAGCAAAGGATGCTTCCCTAGTTCTTGATTTTTAGAAGATTGTTGGTAGATGTCTTGGTTTTATTTTGAATGTCGTGCTGCTTTATTTTGGTTTCAAACCGGGTGTCGATTTATTAAAAAAAACTGGTTTAAATCCAATGCTCAAGATCTTATTTAATTTTCCGGAATATATACTGGTACTG
Source organism: Magallana angulata (assembly GCF_025612915.1). Lineage (NCBI taxonomy): Eukaryota > Metazoa > Mollusca > Bivalvia > Ostreida > Ostreidae > Magallana > Magallana angulata. The sequence continues at coordinate 53,882,623 of NC_069120.1, forward strand.
TACCAGTTATCGGCTAAGACGTGTTATCGGCTAAACTGAGAGTTCGGGTTTAAAGCACGCAACAATCCAAGATTTTTTAATTCAGTCGTCTTTTTCGAATAAAGAAAAGTAAGTTTGCTTGAAAACTTTCTTGAATATGTTTTAAACATGCGCTTAAACGATCATTGTTTACCGCTGAGTTTACATCTTTGCACTTTCAGCAGTGGGGGAAGTGACGTAATAAGTTTAAAATAGAATATTACCTCTTTGTGATACGTTATTATATCCCTTCTTTGATTTCAAATATAAAATCAATACATTTAACATGTATAAACAAAAGGAATTCACAAATTTCCGACAGATTCGTAGCGCAATAGAACGCCTGATTGCATAATTATGCTTTGAATAATCTACGATTTGGTGTATTACCGTCAGATAATAAACGAATAATAACCCTTCTCCTGTTTTAAAAACAAAGATAATATAAATGGTTAAAACAAACCAAGCAAAGGATGCTTCCCTAGTTCTTGATTTTTAGAAGATTGTTGGTAGATGTCTTGGTTTTATTTTGAATGTCGTGCTGCTTTATTTTGGTTTCAAACCGGGTATCGATTTATTAAAAAAACTTGTTTAAATCCAATGCTCAAGATCTTATTTAATTTTCCGGAATATATACTGGTACTGTACCAGTTATCGGCTAAGACGTGTTATCGGCTAAACTGAGAGTTCGGGTTTAAAGCACGCAACAATCCAAGATTTTTTAATTCAGTCGTCTTTTTCGAATAAAGAAAAGTAAGTTTGCTTGAAATCAATACATTTAACATGTATAAACAAAAAGAATTCACAAATTTCCAACAGATTCGTAGCGCAATTGAACGCCTGATTGCATAATTATGCTTTGAATAGTCTACGATTTGGTGTATTACCGTCTGATAATAAACGAATAATTTTATGAGTTTTGTTTATAATGTATCATGACCCCGACTACTTTAGTCTGACCCCACTAGGGGCATAATTCAAACTACATTTAGCAGAGTATAAAATAGACACGAACACGGATTTTAATATGTTATTATCACGAAGCCGATAACTGGTACAGTAAATCGTAAAAACTCGGAAATTCGGGGCGCGCTAAAAAGCACAAAAAGATGTTTTGGGTTCTAAATAATGATATAAACTAATTGATAAAAAAGGAATTCACTTTTTAAAGTATGTCAAGTTTTATCGAAAAGTATCAATAAATAAGGTATTACGAAAAGAAAACGTTAAATTTTAGCCGATAACTGGTACAGTGCCAGTACCATAACAGAAAAACCACAAACAGAAAATATTACTGCTTAGGTTTTGATGAAATACCATTTCTTTTAAATGTATTTTTCTCAAATCCTGAATGACTGAGATCACTTTTCTACAGTTTACAATGTAATATAATTAATCAAATTAACGCCAAAAGTTATCATTAAACATTGTAGCCCTTCAAACAAGAAACAAAACACTTACCGGTTTTCTATTTATGCCGTTTAATATTTTCAACTTGTGTTGTTAGAAATGATACCCGGTTAGGTCACCCGATTAAATAATTGATATATCAGCCTGTCCTTTTTCTACGGAAATATATTATTGTCTCATTTGTTTCATTTTCAAACGTTAGTCTGTTAAACTTAGACTCTATTATGAAATATTTACAAAATAGTTTGTAAAGTTTACACTTTAGGAAATGAAAGAATGACAATAACAAATCGTAAACCATCGCAAAAATTCAATAAACGAAATACAAATTCAACAGGTCGGGGAAACTACCTTATATGGATATTGTTGTCACTGCGCAGAGCGATGCGTACCGCGAACAACTGTCAAATCAGTAAATAAAAAGCAACACATGTGATTTACTACATGTTTACGTTTTTACAATAAACACGTGGTTTAGACTTTTTTACGGCTTGATTTCAAATGACTTTGGGAAGGTCAAATCATTAAATCTTTCCATTTTTTGTAAAAAAAAAATGCAAATATTAGGTACGAATTAAGATTTTTCATGCTCACATTAACAAACACTGCCGATTTTCCATGTTAAATAGTACTTTAAAATACCTCTCATAAGTCTTCACAAGTCATTATATTCTTGTATTTGATTTTCGTAAGTTTTGTTTTTCGCTGTTGCAGTGTTGACTAGAATTTAAAACTAAATTCATGTTGATACATGTTTATTGTTGTATGACAATTATAAAAAGATAGAGGTAGGATAAGGTGGCTAGGAGGAGTGAACATTCTCTGCTGACCGGTCACATCCGCCGTTTGTTCCTTGTCACAATATTAATTGGGTATGTCATAATCGAGTTCAAAGTCAAAATCGGGAAAATGTCACTTTAGGGAAAAAACGAAACGTTGATGATTTGGTTTGTTTGTGAGGGTCAAAATACGAACATTGAGCTAACACGGACTTCCATTACATTGAAGATAGGATCAGGTGCCTAGGAGGAGTCAGCATCCTCTGCTGACTGGTCACACCCGCCGTGTGCTCTTTGTCGTAATCGAGAAAAACTGGAAATGTCCATAGACAATTAGGTGATTAATAATGGTCTAACAAATTGTTTGAAAAACATCAGTCAGCATGCGACCCAGTGGAAGATTGAATTTGCTGACAAGGTCGTTGTATTGACCATAGAACGAAAAGATGTATAAGATGTAAATTTTAGCTCAACGAATTTCACTAAAATTCATAAGTTTTTTGACAGATTGAGCATTGTTTTTAAAAACACGACAAAAAAGAGAGTTCGTCAAAACGACAACGTCAATTGGATGAGTAAACTTCTACCTATTAAAGAAGCTGTTGCTTGTTGAGTTGTTTTTTCAAAAGGTATTCTTATTCGATGATTCATACAAGTATATCTAGAGTCTGTGTTTAAAAATACAGTTTCAAAACGGAAAATACCTGGCCTCTTGTCCGATTTTTATTGAAAAAGATTCAATTCAACCAAAGAAATATGATAAAATTTTGTGAGATCATAACTCAATGAGAGGCACATTTCTCTTCTGAACTTAGAAAATTTTTTAATTATTTTACTTTTTATCTGAGTCACAGTTTAGAAGTTTTGGCCAAGCATTAATTATGTACATACATTTCAAATGGTATCAAATATTCTTGGACACTCTGTATATAGATGACGTATTCGGAATCTGATCAGGAAATTTCAATAGAAATCATTCTTTAAAATTTCCATATAAACGCCATTAATATCCCAAACATCCAGCTTGACTTCTGCATTTAAAAACCAGCAAGGAGTTCCCAGACGTAAAGACTTCAAAGTTGATGTCCGAGTAGTTATAGACGCTCTTTTTTTACTTAATTATATTTAAATTTTATTTTCAGTTTAAAATCTATAATATAATACATGTACTTTATATGCGTTTAGTAACAACCAGGTACATTTATGCAACTACTGAAAGTCTCGCGTGACGCGATTTCACAGGTCGTTTTATGCATCAATTTTCTATCTTATTAATACATGAACGAAACATCCTTTGAACGATAAGGAATTTGGTATTTTACGTTATTCCCGTGTAGGATCATAAAAACGATGATCAAATTCTTACATATGCAGTGTCCATAATGGCGTTAATATGGGATATTTATTTTCCTTATATCTTATTTAGTAAAGAACATGACGAATAACCATATCTTCAACCTGATAATACGAAAGACCCATTAGATTATAAATACCATTGTCTTTTTAAAATCAAGTTTCTTAGAGAAACCTTGCAATATTCTTTTCACTGTGTTTTAGTTTGGTTAATTTTTATTGGAGACTTTTCTGAGTTTAGACGTTTCAACTTCAAGCAACGCTCGCAAGAGATTATCTTTCAAATGAGAAATTCACTTAACCCCATCTGAAACAAGGTCACCCTGCTGTATCAAAACGTCTGCACGTGCTGAACGTGGAATAACACACAAACCTTTAGACGCTTGATGGCAAATGATGCACGTCGCCTTAGATTTTTCAAAGGAAAAACGGGAAGAGCGATAGATGTAGATATTGAGTGGTTCTACGTGAGGGTCATTCACCGTACGTTTAACTAAACTACTTTCAGTATTTACAGCTAAATCTGTTCTACAAGGTTACGTAAAAAAAGATAAAGTATACTTACAGATGAAATCGAACTAGGGAACAAAAACAACATATGTGACGAAGCCAGCCGTTTAACCTACTGCGCTATCCAATATTTATACTTTTTGATGCAAATATAGAGCACTATGATAGAAATCAGTTTCCAAAATTTTTGTCGGTTTTTTGCAAAATTCGACCCAAACTTTGAAGATAATTAATAGAATTGCAAGAGCAATATGAACAATTCAAAATGCAAATTCGAACACTTTAGAATTATATTTCATAGAAAATAACAAAAATCTTTGATTTTTGACAGTGATTTTTTTGGGGGAAATCCATCTTTCTTATAGGTTAATTCTTTTTATTATTCGCAATAGATCCTTTAAGGTCAATACTCAGACGAGAAGCTGAGTATCGACTTGAGAAAAAAAAATCGATAAGTAACACAAACAGTTAATGATATGGTCCATACTAAAAATCTTATTTGATTTTTATATTATTTTTGATAGATTTTAGTAATTCTTTTGTATCACTAACTTATATAAAATTTCATTAAAATAACTACTATAAATATGAATTTGGTTCGTCGTTCTTAAAGGGAGCGAAAACCCTTGGCAAGCAAAAATTTTGATCTAAATATTTTTAGGTTTTAAAATATTCATAGGGGTAATTTTGATCTTCTTACCCACAGGTTCCGAGCTCGAACACTGCAGAAAATTTTGTTCCAATGAATAGCTTTTTCACCAGAAATTGGGGGAATTAGTTTCAACTAGACTGTCTGTATCACAAATGATTTTTAACATTGAAAGAACAGCTGTTGTACTACTTACAAGTTTTTACTTCACTAGTCTTTGCTTCAATTAAAAATTATTTTTAAAAAAATGCCATCTTTCAAGTTACCCAATGATACCAGCCAAATTTAACTAAGAAGATTTCAAAAATATTGAATTCAATATTGAGGTATTTTGATACAATCAGTTACAACTCTTAATTTAAATCAGGATTACACGTTCGCTTGATGAACGTTATTTTTTCCTTAAAATTCGTTAAAGCTCATTACATCCTATATAACACAATAAAATGGCATTAGACATTAAATTACAATTGCAGTAAAGCACAGTCAAGTAACAAGGGAGCTTGTGGTATGTTACCTTGCTAATCTTTTCTTTCTTTGATGTTTGGATATATAAGAAAATATATATAACAAAAATTTGTCAAACTACTTGTATTTCACTACAGCTTATATACAAATTCCCATTTCCCGATTATCATTACAATTTGATTGAGAGACCAAAGACATATCTTATATATATATTTACATTATTTCAACAACAATTTCAATTCAACAAGTATTACAACACCACAGCTCTGAAATATCATTGATTTCATTTTTAGAGGAGAGCACAACAATAATTAGTCGGACGAATATAAACGGTATTATTTTTACTGTGATTTATGTAATGGATAAGTAACGAGATAGTGTTGAATAGTTTAGAGAAAACATTCCCTCCGAGGGCCGAAGGCCCAAGGAGGGGGTGTTTTCTCTAAACTATTCATCACTATCGAGTTATTTATCTTACTTAAAAAAATTCCCCCATTGAACCTCCAAGAAGCATTGACTCATTCATATATCCAACTGTGCTGTAATACAAAAGCATCAAGCTCATTTGAGACTCTAATAGTACCATACACAATAGCCTATCCAAACACACCCATGGACGAGTGAACAGCTGGGCATGTTATAGTAAACCATTCCGCTGTACTTAGCAGACTTAAATGTAGATGATAATTTTTTTTAACGCAAAGTACATTCAATGTAAATAGATTTAGAGGTTAGACTTGCAAGGAGAAAGGACAAATAAGAAATTTGACGAAAATTAACAGACGATGATTTGTAAAAATGTTTATACGAGTCTTATGAAGTCAAAGTGCGACAATATTCCCTATATTCTTAAAACTAAGGAAAAGGAGTGATATGGTTCAAGGTTAAAAGAGGAAGTCTTAAAGTGTTTATGGAAGTGATTTATATGTGATCCCAAATCTATCAAAATTAAGAAAAGGAGATATATCTGCTGAAATTTCATTTGTGGCTTATCGGATATACATTTAGGGATGACAAGGTTCTATAAATTTGGATTTATGTTGGAAATACATGTTTTAACATTTTGTCATTTTTATTTGTTTTATGCACTGTTGGATATTTGAATATCCAACTGACGGGCGGTTGGATATCAAAAATATCCAACTGCCCATCAGTTGGATATTCATATATCCAACCACTGTTGATTGAATAGTGAAAATAAACGTTGACAAAATACAATGGGTGACGTCATAGAAGTTTTTTAAGGAAGACAAAACAATCCCTAATCGTTTTTAATTGCACTAAAACAATATATATCTTTAAGGGTTTAAAAAAAGTCATTGAACTAGATATATTTTCAGGAAGTATTCCTAGGAAAACCGGTTTGTAAATAATGCCCTTATCACAGCTTTTTATACGTACATAATTATAATGTTAAGCTCTCCTTATGATGATTGATCACATTGATAATAACTCTAACTAATTATTAAACACTTAGCTAAACTTAATTTAAGTGATTTTTGTGAAATACAAGGAAATTTTTATAAAAATTAATTAAATTTGGATAACTCCTTCGGTTAGAAAAAGCAATAGAGATCTCTAAGCGTTTTTCTTACAAAAATCCATCTACAATATGAACATACATTTAAATATTGTGTGGTAAATATTACCTGTAATCCATCTATACCTGTTGATATACTTTTTCGATAAAATGTTATTTAAAGCGGAAGGTTTATTTTTCATATTCATGACTTCGAGTTTATTTCTTTCGTTAACAATTATTAATATAACAAGTCAGTAAAAACTGAGACACGATGTCTATGTTTAAAGTAAATCCCCCATTCTTGTTGGCACTACAAGATAAACTTTTTAGAGAATTGTTTTTAATGACTTAAGTCTGCAAAGAGGTTGTACGGGAAAATCTGTTTTAATCACTAGCCTGGTAATACGCTCAAACACCTTTATATACATGTATGCATATTATTTTAGAACAAATTAATAGATTTTCTTTCATATTGTTTAAATATTTACATGAATTACAAATGTAATATATATTATACATATAAATCAAATACAAACAAATACAATGATATAATTAAAAATAAAAAAATTATGTGTGTGTCGGTGTATGTGATTTTTAAAACAAAATAATTTTTTTTTATGCTTTTTGAAATATAATAACCATATTTATGTTTACAACTACTAAATAGACAAAAAATAATACTTAGGATTTTTAGATATATTTAATATGTGATATCTTATTCAAATGGATTTCCTAAGTATTTATGAACTTCATTCATGCTCTTTTTATTTATCACGGGCTTTGTACCTCCCTCGGTGTACTTGTTAGCGTAACAGACTCTTGGTAAATGCCTTTCTGAATATACAAGATTGGATTCAATAACTGATTGGCCGGAACTTTATGCCTATTCTCCAGGTAAATAATCTTTTGGTAATGTTAGGTAAAGTTTGCTTATGTTAAAAATGTACGCATATGTGCGTAGATAATTTTGTTCGGTAAAAAAAAGTAAAAGAAAAACTGTAATAGCTTTATTAATATTCGCCGAACACAAATTTGTACGAATTTAAATGTTGAATTGATCACAAAATCAAATGGACAGTTTCAGTTTAATGTAAGAGGGATAAAAAACTGAGCTGTAAAAAGTGTTATATTCATTCACTCTTCTACAAAACATGAACATCTCATTATCTATTAGAAAAATCATTTCTTAGTAAACAAATTTCAAGATTGCAAATGAAGTACTGCATTTACTGACACTAAGTTCCAAATTATATCTAAAAATGGAGGATAGGAACCCTATGCCAAACTATAATATAAATAACAGAATCTTTTGATAAGCTGATTGAGCCAACCTAGACAAAGAATTCTTTGTCAGGCGCAAAAATTTCCTATTGGATTTAGAGGAGGTCAAGGTTTAATTTTATGAACTTGTTTAAGGAAGAATATAGTCTGGATGATAAAAAATTAAATTTTAGATAAATGAACAATATTAGTTTCAAACAGTGCAAAAATTTTTGTCTCAAACTACCTTCTGGTCATATCTGATGTAATTTGTGGTTACAAGTTCATAATTTATTTAAAGTAGATAAATTTTGATTTGTGATTCTGAAAAGAGGAGTAGATAAATATCATATTGGATTATTAAGTAGCATTTAATGTTTCTCTACTGTATGAAGTTGATGGGTTATTTTCAATGTGTTCAACTTTAAATCTATTTCTTTTTTTGATTTTTCGTTTCAAACTTACTTGTAGATACTTCATAAGATAACAGTGGTATCAGTCTCCGTCAATTGTTTTCACAAATGGACTGCTTTCCTACCCATTAATTTTTAAAATTGGACACCTATATAGGTTACAGAAACTTTTTGGATTGCTTGTATATGTTGATGTATTTTACTGTTTAAATGGCGAAAAGGAAAAAATATTACATAACAAAATTGATAATTATGTACGTATTGGCAGACTCATAGCTTGTAAAAAAAAGTGACCTAAATTACAGTTTGAAAGTTTAGTTTATATTTTACTTGATTTGCAATGAAGGTGAAAATCAACAAATCAATATTTTTGATTGATATAACCGCTCAGATCAAGCTTGTTGACTTTCTTACTTAACCCTTTTAATGCATTTCTGCACATTAGGCGATAAAAAGTTATCTATATCAGTTTCATTTGCAGTTCTGGTGATGTTATTCCTGTCATATCCTGCTTACTTCGTCTCTATTTCTATTGTCCTCCTCCGTGTGCCCTTTGGTCCTCCAGGTTTCCTTTTTTCCGGGTGAAGTCCATTTTGATCAAATCAAAATAATTATTTTGCGTAATACGTTTATTGCATTAATACAGTGTGAGGACATTTTCTCTCAATTCTTCATTATGAATACTATTAGTGCTGAACTGTTACAATTGGTTAGACTTTCGCGCCTATATTTGGATCACTTCTTGTCTGTTAACAAGAGTTGTTAATAAGTATGTCGTCGATCCTGGAACAGTTATTAATATTAGATATAAGGAAGCAATTGTTTTGATGGAAAATAGAGATGGATTCGTTATCATCGACTGTGTAAGTATTATATCTAATAGAATAAATATCAATACTACATACCATATTCATAATTCAGCTAATTGGTCAGTTGATAGTTTATTTGCTAGTCCACAAAGTGTACATATACAGATAAAGCGACGGTCTCCTCTGGAGGGCATGTATTGTCTTGACCTTATTATTGAGCTTTAATCAAAGGGAATAGATGGTTTAGCAATTGATAACTTCATTTTCAATATCCCACCAAAAGTAAAAAATAACAAATTTTGCTATGTTATCTTTTCAAAATTTTCCATGTCTATTTATATTGTTGACAATATTCGAACTAAATTTCGACTTTTTCGCTAAAACTTTGGGGATCTAAAATTTCTTTCTTATCCATCATATTTATTTATTCAGTGGTCGTCTAAATATATTACAGAATATAATGATTATTTTTCTATTTTATTTCTATATTATTATAAAATATACTGAAAACAGACTCGATGTTCTTTGCTTTAATGCAATTAATATCGTTTTGAAATATAACTATCTTTCGTTTTGAATATTTTAAAGATGCTACTTAGCAATACTTTCCTTACTCGAATTCTTTTCTTTTATGGTGTTTTTAATTTGTGATCGACGAAAACGACTTTCAGAGTTTTCACCAGAGAGTATTCGATATTTGTAGTGACCTGATCACGAGCTTCAGCATTTCGCCAGGAAGCGGGTTTACTTATTATGACATTACTTTAAAACATGGACATTTAATTGTTTGATAGCGTTGGTACCCATTGTTCTATATCTAATTTCCTAGCACAGTGAATATAACATCAAAATGCTATATATATCTTAATCAATAACTGAGATAAACCAACAAAAAATATTCAAATGTATATTTTCCAACAAATTTAATTTTAACTTAGAATATCATATCACTGCCAAAAATGATTTAGCAGAAAACAAAATCTGTAATAAGATTAAGCCTGAATTTCCTCAGTTCTGCTATAAGTTCATTTTTGTTTGAACCTAATTCCACAATCTAGTCAAAGTATCAATTGTTATGTCTATGATACATGTAATTCCTTATTTAGAACAAATTTTACTCATGATATTGAACTTTATAACAATATTAATTTGACAGCCCAAACCCTTAGTAAATTACATCCTTAAAATATTACCAGTTTGATATACTTTCAAAAGTGCCCCAAAAAATAACTGAATTCTATACATTCATGCGCAAACCAGGTTGACGTGATGCATGATCAGACAGATTGTTTTCCATCAGTGAAGCTATCATTGCTCCGTAATGTGACCTATTAAGGAAGTAAATGGATTGTACTAGCCTTCAAAACCCTTGTCATGTTTGCACTATTTTGAGATTAGAAGATTGGAAAGGAAATGGAAGGGAAACCACGTAAGAAAAACCCATCCAAAACATTCAAAAGCACAATTTTCTGATTTTTCCCATAGAAAGTGTACAATATATATATATATATATATATATATATATATATATATATATATATATATATATATATATATATATATATATATATATATATATATATATATATATATGAAAATTTGACAATAACAAACCGTCAACCATCTAAAAACTCCTTAAAACGAAATACAAATTCAAAGCAGAGCAACACGGACGTCCAAAAAGATCATGTGCCTATAGGAGGAGTAAGCATCCTCTGCTGACCGGTCACACTCGCCGTGCGCGGGTATGATAAGGCAACTCTCAGCGATCGATTGAGTAAAAATTCTTCTGATGATATGACGTCACAATAAGCAGCATGATGTCATATTTAAAACAGAAAAATGTCAATTCTAACTTTACCTCTGATTTAAATCATAAAAATTACAGGCATAAAATGTCACTAGAGTCTCTTGTAACTGAATATACATGTATCTTAAATTTCTCTGTATTACGTATAATTATCATTGATGACGTCACAGGCATGTTTAATAGAGAAGATCAATGTCGGGAGAAAAATCATCAGAATGCATTGTAAACAATGAGAGATAATTTTGTTTGCGGGGTGGGGGTCCAAGGCCCACCGACCACCCCGGCTCTAGATCCGCGTATAGATGTATGCCAACTGTAGGCAGCGCAGGTTTTTTTCTTTGGTAACTATAGGTTTTTTTTTTCGCGCAATGCCAGAAGAAATGTTTCCAATAGTCAAAATTATATGATTCCGCTGGTGGATTTCGATTGTCGATGTTTGTATTGAAAATGTAGTCATTCTCCTGTTTACTTGGGACACTGGACATTCGAAATTATCTTTCGCCTTAACTTTATACATATACATGTATACAATCAAAGTTAACTGATATGCTTGGTGGAATTCTACATCTACATCATTACCAGAGCAGATAGTCTAAATTACTCCTCATATAAACTTATAACTTATTCGTCCGAACAAATAGCTAATTCGTCCGAACAAATCCTAATTTGTACAAACAAATACGTTATTCGTCCGAACAGATCCGAATTCGTCCGAACAAATAACTTATTCGTCCGAACAAAAAACTTATGCGTCCGAACAAATCCTACTTTGCCCGAACAGATAGCTAATTCGTCCGAACAAAGCTTATTCGTCCAAACAAATCCTAATTCGTCCGAACCAATAACTTATTCGTCGGAACAAATAACTTATTCGTCCGAACAAATCTTCATTTGTCCGAACAATTAACTTATTCGTGCAAACAAATACGTAAATTGTCCGAACTTATAACTTTTTCGTCCGAACAAATAACTTATTCATCCAAACAAATCCTAATTCGTCCAAACAAATCCTAATTGGTCCGAACAAATCTTAATTCGTCAGAACGAATAACTTATTCGTCCGATCAAATAACTTATTCATCTGAACAAATCCTAATTTGTCCTAACAAATCCTAATTGGTCCGAACAAATAACTTATTCGTCCGAACAAATAACTTATTCATCTGAACAAATCCTAATTCGTCCGGAAAAATAATTTATTCGTCCGAACAAATCCTAATTCGTCCGAACAATTAGCTAATTCGTCCAAACAAATAACGTATTCGTCCGAACAAATACGTAATTCGTCCGAACAAATCCTAATTAGTCCGAACAAATAACTTATTCGTCCGAACAAAAAACTTATTCGTCCGAACAAATCCTACTTTGCCCGAACAAATAGCTAATTCGTCCGAACAATTCCTAATTCGTCCGAACAAATAGCCAATTCATCCGAACAAAGCTAATTCGTCCAAACAAATCCTTATTCGTCCGAACCAATAACTTGATCTTCAGAACAAATCCTTATTCGTCCGAACAAATAACTTATTCGTCCGAACAAATAACTTATTCATCCAAACAAATCCTAATTTGTCCAAACAAATCCTAATTGGTCCGAACAAATCTTAATTCGTCCGAACAAATAACTTATTCATCTGAACAAATCCTTATTCGTCCAAACAAATCCTAATTGGTCCGAACAAATCCTAATTGGTCCGAACAAATAACTTTTTTGCCGAACAAATCTTAATTCGTCCGAACAAATCCTAATTCGTCCGGACAAATAATTTATTCGTCCGAACAAATCCTAATTTGTCCGAACAAGAAGCTAATTCGTCCGAACAAATAACTTATTCGTGCAATCAAATACGTAATTCGTCCGAACAAATAACTTATTCGTCCGAACAAAAAACTTATTCGTCAGAACAAATCCTACTTTGCCCGAACAAATAGCTAATTCGTCCGAACAATTCCTAATTCGTCCAAACAAATAGCTAATTCGTCCAAACAAATCCTAATTCGTCCGAACTAATAACTTATTCTTCGGAACAAATAACTTATTCGTCCGGACAAATAACTTATTCATCCAAACAAATCCTAATTTGTCCAAACAAATCCTAATTGGTCCGAACAAATCTTAATTCGTCCGAAAAAATAACTTATTCGTCCGAACAAATAAGTAATTCATCTGAACAAATCCTAATTCGTCCAAACAAATCCTAATTTGTCCGAACAAATCTTAATTCGTCTGAACAAATAACTTATTCGTCTGAAACAAATCTTAATTCGTCCGGACAAATAATTTATTCGTCCGAACAAATCTTAATTCGTCTGAACAAATCGTAATTCGTCCGAACAAATAACTTATTCGTCCGAACAAATAAGAATTATTTATTTTTTCACCTGGCCCTTGTACGCCGCCGTAATTTACAACGCTTTAAGAATGCATTTCTAATGATCAAATGAAATTTGGGTGCCAGTCAATGAGTTTTAAGCAAGATACAGGGCTCACAATTCTTCGTCATGTAAACAAGGCTCGTGCCCTGTTTTTGTTTACATAGGTTCAATATACCAGCAAAAAATCTTTTGATTTGTCAATCTTCATATTCATTTTAAGCATAAATGAACAGTTCCTAACGATTAACAATTTATTTGAGGTCTAAATCTGGAATTTTCACTTCAACATTAAAAATGTAAACAAACACTTTGTTTACATAGCGAAGAATTGTAAGCTCTGTAACTCACTTATAACTCAACAAATGACTCTCAAGTTTTGGTTGCCTATAAAAAAATGTCTCACTAAAGCATTGAAAACATTAAAATCGAAAAGATTTTTTTTTACCAAAATCGTGTCCATGCCCCTTTAATATAAATGTTCATTGCACTCTATCTCCTCTTTTAAAGTGATTGTAACGTACGTCAGTTCATCCCCTTTTTTGCAGTAGACATTTTTCTTAAACTTACAAAAATTGACTTATCATAGAGCCCCCCCCCCCCCCCCCCCCCCGGTTAAAAAAATAATTTTTTTTTCAATTTACACATGGAAATTCGACTAATCATCCACTTTTAAAAATAAAATAAGTTTTAATTTTTTTTTAATTTACGTTGAAGGATTAGAATTTTCATGATTTTGAGAATTATCCTTTTTTTTTCTTTTGCTTGTAAAGATTTTTTGGATGAGGCTGCCATCCACCAACCCATCCCCCTTTGAAAAACAATGCTACGTGTACGGTCCTGGAAATTAACGTTACCTTAATTATAGTGAATAAAATATATGTTAGCATTCATCCAAATGAGTGCAAGTTACAACTGTTTCCTATACCCGTAGAAATGTCCTCATTCTTTAGCTTTGCAAGATTTTGAGAGGATTTTCAGCAGATTTACAATAACTTCAGTTAGAGGAATTTCCCCTTATTGTGTCGTCAAAGTTCACGTTGGCTAAGTGTCGTCTGACTCTTTCAAACTCCCCTGAGAAATAAAAGTACGCGATGTATACTGTTTTATTTACTTAAAAAGCATGATGTTCTAAAAATTACACATCTTATATGCTTCTCAAAAGTTTTACTTTGATTCTCGCGAGTACATGAAATTGGAAACCATTGGTACTATGAATTGTGGGTCAAAATTTACTGACGCCGAAAAAATCTATCGGATCAATGTGTAAACCTTTATGACGTCACTCGATTATTTTTGATTGAGTGTACTGAGGTGAACTTTAGAGCTAACATTGACTGTATATCGCAGACATCGTTATTGTTTTTATTGTCTTGATGGTTCTCGTGGGAGTGTGAAGTGATAAAAATTGCCATGATTACAGGGAACTACTGGGACGATTAAAACAATGCATTACTGGTCCGATTTACTGACGCCAAAAAAAAGGGTTGAATGAATGTGCAACTAGTCCGAATTTTCTATTCACACACGCCTTGCCGGTAGCGCTCGCTTGCTATTAGCGAGTGTTTTTAGGTAAGCAGATAGACATTTATATGATTTGACCGGCCTTTCCTCTGCAAATGTGTACAAAAAAGACAAAAGTGTAACACTACCCCAAATATAATGAAAGTTGAGCTAGGCAAATATCAAACGCACATAACCTAAAATAAAAAAAAATGCTGCTAGAATCCTGCGCTTTGTTGCTGTACATGAAATATATGTAGTATTTTCAATAAAATTGAAGAAGTTGAGAGGGTTTCCGATAAATAATGACAATATTTTTTTTTATGAGCATGTCTACGAGAAAACAATGCAGAAGGTGGTGGGAGGACGGTTCTCAGATGTGGTCAGTCAAAACTTGGTTCTGCAGCACTGTTACTAAAAATAGCATTTTGACCCTTTTAAGCAGAAAATTTTGCATAATTCACCAAATACTGTTAAGAATTCTGAGTTTAGTTTCAATGTAAATTGAACAGAGTTAACACTAACAAGATACACTTGTGTAAATCATTTTGTGAGAATTCCCAAATATTCTTCCTGTTAAGTGCAGATAGGTCACGAATCTGGCAGTTTCCAACTTTTTGTAAAATTGTAAAAATATACATTTTTTACACGCTTAAACGTCAGAAAGTGGCACTTTAAATTCACTAAATCTTTTTCTTGTTATAAAAGGACATTTATCTTTACAATATATAAAAAATCTGTCTTAAGAATCTCAATAATATTGTAAATATATTGTCTAAAAGTTGGACATTTTTCAACTTTTAAAACTCTCCAGAATCTGTAGTTTAGCGTTAGCTTTACATTGTCAAATTTCAGGTTTTTTTAAACCAATGCCATTAAAACACGAGAAATCATGGGAAAATGGGAATTTGAATATACATGTAAGCTGAAGTGGACTTAACTATTTTTTAAAAATCTTATATATCTTACTATCAATGAATGAAAAAGGTAAGCAAGCTTACATACCCCCATCTTAGGACCAAATTTCAAAGCCCAATTCCCCCTCCCCCCCCAAAAAAAAACAAAAACAAAAACAACCCAAAACAAAAAAAACCCAAAAAGATCACCTCCATGGAAAAAAAATGATGAAACATAATTTGTTGAATTTAACAGACGATTTTTTAAAATGAGGAAGTGGGTGGAACCCATTGCCAATGAATGTCCATCACATTAAAATGATCATAGAATGAGGTAGATTTGGTAATTATTTTTGTCCGACAGTATAAAGGATTGAACTTGTACTATTGTTTGAGGGGTGGAGGGACCCAATATCATGCAAGCTGGAAAAATTGTTAACAAAAATATAATACATTATAAATTACGCTTAAAATTTGTAACATTTTATTAGCATTTCATTTTTTTTCAATTTTTTTAATCA
Organism: Magallana angulata; assembly: GCF_025612915.1. Classification (NCBI taxonomy): domain Eukaryota; kingdom Metazoa; phylum Mollusca; class Bivalvia; order Ostreida; family Ostreidae; genus Magallana; species Magallana angulata. The sequence continues at coordinate 53,898,917 of NC_069120.1, forward strand.
CAAGACAATAAGAGAGTGTAAAAATTTTGACTCTGAGACCAGGTCTTCTTATGATGAGTTATAATTAAATAACATCCCAAATAACAATCTGACAAAAAAAAGTTATGATGTCTTTATTAATATTTGGGATAACCTTTTTTCATAGTTTATGTTTATATTTATATGCGGTTTTCGCTGGTTGAGATCCCTGTGGGAAAGGATAACCTAACACTTCCTTTTTTCCTTTACAACTATATTTTAATTTTAAGAAAAGGTACAAACTTTAATTTTTTCCAAGAGGAGATAAACTGCTAACAGAGAGGGAGGAGGGTTCTTTATTTATTTCATTTGTACTTACATTCTCAAGAACTAAAAAATCCTGGCCCCTCCCCGTCATTTCAAGATTTCATGAATATTATAACTTAGAGAAAAGTCTGATTTATAAAAAATATGTAAAAAGAAGAATCGAAGAAAAGAACTATAGCTGACATTATAAACTCTTCCATCTGGCGGATCAAAACTTGCAATGATACTGCGTACAGTTATAGTTATATTTGATAAAAGTGACTTAATTATGATTTTAGAATTTAAATACGAATCACAAGAAATTCAAACAGTCAAAATTAATGCTTATAGGAGTCTAACCTTAACATCTGCAGGGTGGTTTATAGATGGCCAATGAAATATACACGTACAAAAATGTGATGTCTATTGCAACAGACTCCGATGATAACGATGACAAATTGAACAAGGCATTTCTAGTGAATTCCGAATGATTTCAACATAGAAAGAATAATCTTACCATGACCAGGCTACGCTCAGGTCAAACCGGGTCCGTAGGACACGCAGTACAGTTAAGGCGGTCAATAAAAATATGGGCAAATTTTTGTGATGAAAACACGTATACTTTAGTTAAACTGGCATGTCCTTTTTAAAATCAATAACAGTCACTCAAATGCAATATATTTCTAAAATATATATATAACAGTACAATATTTTATGTTCATAGTGGTCACGTGATATGGCAGTCGCATGGTACAAGCAGATGTATTTGTGGTTTTGAGGTCATTTAAAAAATTCAATATTGCAAGGGCATAATCATGTCAAAATTCACAACTGAATTATGAAATAACTTGATGTTATATCGTAGATTCTGAAAAACGGTGCGAACTTTTTAAGATAAGAATATTTGTTAGTAGAAACCGTAATTTATAATGCATATGTTGAATAATTTTGAAGGTCACAGGGTTAATTTCATTAAAAAATAATTAATTTGTAAGATTTTACAAGGATCGTAGAAGTTTTTAAGATACATAGCATATTTCAAATTCACTTTTAAAAGTTTGTCGGGATCAGGTAAGTGTATGCCCTTGCAATTAAGTGATTTATTTAGGTACTCAGATTTTAGATATACGATATTTTATACAAAACCGAGGTGGCTTCTTTATACGATGCATACTTTTAACAAAATGAAAATAAGACTATATAAGTAGCATTCTACTAATCATAATTTAAAACAAAATATTCATTTATACTTTTCCGTTAATGTATGACATTTATTTTTCTTCGCTATAAAACTGCACGATAGCCTTCAATGATTTAACTTGATGCGTCATTTTGAAGCATATGACGTCATATTTTGTAGTACAGCGAGAACGACATCTCGCTTATTTTTCAGTGTGTACGATATAACGGACATCAAAATTGTAAGTAATAGCATTTGTTGTTTTTAATTAAAAGATAAGTATAAGTTATTTTTACTAATAAATAGATTAATAAGTACTTTCGAGGTTTGTAATATACTGTGATGTCATAATGCACATTTCCCGTACTTTTGTCTGAACGGAGTTTATTGACAGCCTTAACTGTGCTGCGCATCTGTCATTTTAAAGATATATCATTCTATACAATTTCAACATACCCAATTATAAAATAAATCTTTGTAAGAAATCAGTGCTGGTTTTTGTGGATTTTTTCGAGTAAAATATGATGATATGTGAATGAGATTACCGTGGAAAACTTCGCCTTCATCTATTTTAATTGCACTTCTATCACAGGTTTGTATATTTTGATGAAAAAAATGTGCTGCTTAAATATTTCGGAACAGAAAATAGCAGTTTATATACTAGATACAAGTCTCCATCAAACTTCAATATGTGATATAGTGAATAACAATAACAAGATGGGGCAATTTTTGTGCAATTTAAATCATTCAATATTATGATATATGTTAACACACTAACGGCATTTCTCAATACTTTGCTTGAACTTGAACTTGTATAGCTTTGTTAACATTCTGCGTAGTTTACCTTCTTTACAGAAGATCGCAACAGGGGAGACAATTCTAACAGTAGTAAAGAAATGCAAATGTAACGAATAAGAATTCTTTGAAAAACAATGATAACAACTAATTTTTTTTAATTAAAAGCAAAATAAGGGTTTTTTTTACATATTTTATTACAAGTATTGACTTCAGTGGATTAAAATCGCTTGTAAAATAAAATTTTAAAAACCAACGAATTTTTATTTTATTTGAAATTAAATGTGTTTGTTAATTTATTACTTTTTAGCCCCTGAGAGTCCAAAGATGGATTTTATATATTGTATCAATACATCAGACAGTTTTTTATTAACTCAAAATTCAAAAAAAATAATGCGCCAATTTCTGAGAAGTTCTTTTCGAAAAATTGACAAAAATGTATAATTATTATTTCTTGGCATCCTGCCAACATTTACACCCTTGGGACTTCATGGTGTAAATAGAAATATGAAAAAAATATGCAACGATTAAAGGTTTGAACTTTCTCTTTAAGAATATAGTCTTATTTTTTTTCAAACATTGTTTATACATTTAATAATTAATTTCTGAATTTGACAATTTTTCTCTTAACTTTTCTGGATTTTAGACGCTAATTAACCAGAATGCAATACTGGCCGTTACTGTAAATAAAAACATCCAGTGCAAAAAAACACCAGATAGGTATCCCTTAAATCTATGATAAAATTCTGTTCATTCTTGAGACTTGCTGTCACAGCTTTTTTTTCATATTTGCATGGTTTTCTCGCAGACATGTTCTTATGTGCTTAACGATAGGATTCTAGCAGCAACACTAATAAACATGAACTAATTGCCGATCAAATCATTGTGCAATACATAAAAATGAACTTCGGGGTAGTGTTACACTTTTTGATTTTTTGTAAAGGTAAAAAAGTTATCTTTATTTAACTGTCACGTGATACCATGATACGGCAGCTTCAAAGATCGACTTGATTCCAATGTAGAAAAATAATATCTTTGTGAACACATTCACTTGATATTAATATTCAGCATTGTTTTCATAAAAATAATTTTTTCAATTGATCATACTATCGACGGTCATTAAACTCGGAGTTTCTTGGTACCGGGGATGAATAAACACAAAGAATAAGTCCAATGAAGAAAAAAAACTAACTTCAGAGTGCAAAACATTTTTGGAGAAAAATGTGCCATATACATAAAAAACAACTGGAAACGTTACGTAGACGATTCTTTCATTTTTTGGACAAATTCAATGGAAGACTTACAAAATTTCCACAAAATTCTAAATTTTCTACTTGACAGTCTACAATTTACAATAGAAATCATTGAAAAAGAATTATCATTTTTAGGCATTTTAGTGATAAATGAGGGAATGAAAATTACTACAGATCTTTTCTACAAGAAGACAGACTCTCACCAATATTTGATGTTTGATTCATGTCATCCTTTTAATACAAAACGAAACATTCCTTTTAATATGGCCCGGCGAATCTGTACCATTGTTGTAGGTGAGGAACGGAGAAAAACAAGACTGTCTAAACTTCAAATATTTCTTACTAGACAAAAATATCCTACCACATCTCATCAAATCAGCAATACGGAAGGCGAAACACCAATTGCAGAACTTAAATCAATTAAACAACTTGAGGAAAGCAACAACACAAAATTTTGTTTTGTTCCCACCCACAACCGGATAAATCACAACATGTTTAAATCCCTATTCTACAACAATCGAAAACAATGAAAGCTTACAAGAACTGTTCCAGCCTAATAATATACTTCACAGCAGACGTCAACCTCCAAATCTGAAGAGCATTCTTAACAAAGCCAAATTCACTTCAAACCCTGTAAAACCAACTGTATCTAAATGCTAGGACCCACGATGCGGGACATGTCCTTTTTGGCTCATCTATAATGTTCAAGAACGGTATGCATTTTAACGTTAATTCAACAATGAATTGCAAATCCAAGAACCTGATTTACTGCATGACGTGCCCTACTTGTGGTGACAACTACATTGTATATAGGACAAACTGGAACCAAAATTCGCATATAGAGTGCGCGTCCACAAGCAGCAGATTAGAGACCCATCTGTGATGAACACACCATTGTATAAAGGACAAACTGGAACCAAAATTCGCACATAGAGTGCGCGTCCACAAGCAGCAGATTAGAGACCCATCTGTGAGGAACACACCATGCAGTGGCCATTTCAATATATGTGGAAAGGGAATGTTCTATATTTTCCTTTTTATAAAGTGAAAGAAAACAATGAAAAATTGCGTAAAGCTAAAGAAAATCATTTTGTTAAACTGTTTAAACCAAAGTTAAATTCTTCATATTATGTATTTTTATCTCTTCAACTATACATACATGTATATAATTATGTACAACAGACACTGGACTTTACCATTAAAATTTTGTTGACTCTTTTTATGCACTGTATAATGTTTTGACGTCACTATGTTTTGTCGTCAAAATAACGTCTTTAACACTTTGTTTGTATTACGTTGCCTACCTAACGTCACGAAATTAAGATCATAATGTCCTTGTTTACTTTATTTATATCTACTGAAGAGCCCGGTAGGGCGAAAGCGCTATAAATAAAAGTTAATTGAGCATTGGACTTATTCTTTGTGTTTATAAATAATAGAATAATATATTCTGTTTGTAAGTCATTGTTTGCAAACATTAAAGTAAACTTGTAATACTTTTTTTTAAAAAACCCTACCCGAGTGACGGCATCATTAATAGTTCCGAATAGCATTTTATATTCTAATGAAGCAGAATTTATTAAAAAACTTGTACGTGAAAAAATTAAATCACTTGCTGTGGCCTTCAACTCAACATCGACGACGTATTATCAATTAACATTTCTTATTTCCATTTTTACGTCGACTCAATATATTCCAGTGAACTTGAAATAAAAGATACCACAGAGTCTGCGTCATCATATTTGGATATTTTACTGGAAATGGACATTGATGGTAACTTAACAACAAAACTTTATGATAAACGCGATGACTTCAATTTTTTCTATAGTCAACTTCCTTACTTTAGTAGCAATATACCTTCATCACCTGCATATGGTGTTTTTGTCTCTTAGTTATTTCGATACGCAAGGGCATGCTCTTCGCAAAGGATGAATCTCTGCCGTTCAGTGAATTGAAAGGTGACTGAAGGGTAACTGAAATGTGACTGAATGGCATATATGTGCCATTCAGTCACCTTTCCAAATCATTCAGTTATCATTCAGTTGACTGAATGGAAGAGATTTATTCTGTGTCGTATGAACAGTTTCTAAGGCGAGGCAAGCAACTGACAAACAAGTTGATAAAACAGGACTATCAACAGTCTCGTTTGAAGTCATCTTTTCGTAAGTTCTATGGTCGAGTTAAGAGAGAAATTGTTACTCTCGATTACCTAAAGGGTGGTTGAAAAATGGTTACCATTTCTAACTTCATGGCATCTCTTAAATGTTCATGGATTAAGAAATTAACTCAAGGCTACAAACCATGGATGAACTTTTTTTAATCAATAAATGGTAATGACTTTGCAAAAAAACTTACTGATTTTGGTGATGATTTTCTATAATGCATGGTTGTTCAAAGAAACAATATTTTTTGGCGAGATGTTTTTTTAATTCTTGCTATGCTATACTAAGAAAAAGATTAAAAGCTCATTATATACCAAGAATGCACTACATTTATGCCGTTTCATTATGAGTCTATTTTTTTTTAAAGAAAAAGTAACAAAGCATATATACATATGTTTAACCTCAAATAATTGTGTACCTACAGCTATCAATAAATGGAATGCTGAGCTATGTGATATTTTGCCAAATGATCTCTGTGTACAGGATGTGTTTAAAATCTGTTTTAGAACTACCAACGGTTCAACTATTCATTGGTTACAATATAGAATTCTCCATAGAATTTTTCCTGTTAAATATTATCCTAAGAATATCAGAATTACTACCTCTGACTGCTGTACTTTTTTTAATGATATGCCTGATACTATAAAACATGTTTTTGCAACTTGTAAGAAAATCCATCCTATATGGAATGCACTTAGTACACTTATATATGAGAAATGCAACACAAATGTTAGTTTTGATGTCTGTAATGTATTATTTTGTGTTTATCCCCTTGATTGGGAGAACAGAATCCAAAACTTTGTAGTCCTATATACAAAGCAATATATATTTTTATTGTTAAAACAAAATAAGACGCCAAATATTTTAGGGCTTTTACACTATTTTATTCAAAGATACAAGACTGAAAAGTATATCTAAATTCAGAAATCAGAAATTGATGAATTTGAAAAAGCATGGTCTCATTGGAATGATTTTATTAATCATCTGGTTGTTTAGAACTAACATGTGTACAATAAAACCTCAATTTAATGATTCTTATGTTTTTTTGTTTATTTTTTGGGTTTTTTTCTTTGGTTTGTTTGTTTTTTTCCATGGATTAAAGTTTTACTGCTTAGGCATAACAATCACAAGCAACTACCTTACTCTGTTTTATATTATAATATGGGATGAAAATGTTAGTATGTGAGAAGTGAAAGAGTGAATATATCATAAAACTAGATCTCGTTACTAGTAACGAGTAGGTCTTCCGTCCGATTTTGTTTTATACGATACGATGTAATATCGATACTCCCTGCCAAATCCGAGATCCTGTTGAAACTAGGTTTTTTGTCTCAAGACCGGAAACGGACGAACGAAAGTGATTAATGAAAATAAAAACTTTTTTTTATACATTTGCCTAGTGTACATCACTGTTTATCGTCCTAGATGAACCACCAAAGACAATCAGTTCAACTCGTTAAAACAAGAATTGTATGAACTCTTCTCGTGAGTACCGGAAGTGACGGTTAACAAAAAAAAATTCCGTAAAACACATCTTCAATCAATTGTCTATCATTCATAAAAGTTCGTATCTCAATCACTTACAGTGTCTAAAATCTCGTAGGTATCAAATTTGTAAAAACGATAGGTACCTCAGACATTTGATATAACTCACCGGAAGTAGAATATGTTTGCTTATTTAACATATATAAGATCGTGAAATGATATACCGGTATTTATTCCATGTAAAAAAAAATAAGGAAAATAATATTTTAAAGGGCTTCCGGTGACGACCGGAAGTGACGACAATTCAAACAAAATAATGTAAAATCGGATACATACTTAGGGCTATCATCTCACAAAATTTGGTTGTTTAAGACATCATCGTTTTTGAGATCTCGTGGAGTCATTGTTTTTTTGTCTCTTGACAGGAAACGGACAAACAGAAATGCTCAGTGAAAATAAAAAGTTAGTATTTCATGAACATTTGACACTTGTACTTTATTGTTTTTCAATTTTACTAAATTGTCAAAGGAAAACATTGAAACTTTCAAATAGCTTGATTTGCTTGAACCCTTCCGGTGAGTACCGGAAGTGACGGTTGACAAACTGAAAACGATTTAACGCATTTTCTACCGAATGTCTATTATCTATATGTTTGGTGTATTGATCACTTGACTTTCTGAGATTTCGTGGGTAAAACATTTATCTAAAAAACGCTTTCTGAGATTTTGAGATATCTCAACGGAAGTCGAATTTTTGTTTTCATTTAACATCGGATACATCACATATGTAAGGATTATTACTTACATTTCAATTTCATATGAAACAAATTTAATGCAAAAGAAAAAATAATTTTTGAAGTGCTTCCGGTGACGACCGGAAGTTATGACGGACAAAACAAAATAGTTGAAAGACATCTACAACTATAGGTCTATAATCCTACAAAGTGTGAATGCTCAAGTCTTTATCATTTTTGTGATCTGAATGTCACAAGCTTTTTGTCGTGGGACAGGAAACGGACGACCGGAAATGAACTTTGAAAAAAATGAAAAATGGATACTCCAGATATATTTTTTTTCAATCACTCCTAAGAATTTTAAGAAAATCTAACGAGCCATCTCTGAGAAATCGTGTGTACAAAGAATGGGAACAAAATTCGTACCCAACTTTCGAAACATAGTGAGCTCTTTAGAACGGCGCCAATGGCGTAAAACAAAAACAATAGGCACAACTTCAGACTATGGTTTACCAATCCTTAAAATTTCATATTCATATCTCTGATAGTTTACGAGATGAAGCGTGCACAAAATGGGTCGAAAAAGTGACAAAATCAGCAATAAATCGGTACCGGAAGTGACGACGGCAAAAATATAAAAAACGGAATGAATTCAGATCACCCCCTATCATCTGTGAAAAAATGGTGTAAATCGGTTAGATACTTTCCGAAAAATCGCGTGCACAAAATTTGTGTAAAAAAATGATAACTAGATACGACCTTGTTACGAGTAACGAGTAGGTCTTCCGTCCGATTTTTTTAATTTTAAATGATACCACGAAATATCGATACAATTTCAAAATTAACACCCCTCCAAATTTTAAGATAATGAATAAAAATCCCTAATTACGCCAACCATTGGCCTGACGATGACTTTTTTAAACCGATAATGTAGCGCTTAACAACTGTGATTCTTTAATGCATAACAAAATATTAATCGTTTTCAAGTTATTCGTGATAGACTTTACGAGCCTGTTGGACCCCAATTAAAGGGGCCAGCCCCTTTTCTTGATTTTATTGAAAAGAACTTTTGAATTTCTACCACTTTTGTTATATATTATTTAACAAAATATCAACTGATAAAAAGAAACAGATCAAAACGTATGACAATTTTGAATGAAAATTCGTACCTAATTTTCGTGCCTAGGCGAGCTCAAAGAAATGGCGCCACTGGCGTAAAACAATACAATAGGGCACAACTTCAAACTATAGACTACCTATCCAGAAAATTTCGCATTCATATCTCTAATAGTTTCTGAGATCAGCTCTGCACAAAATAGGTCGTAAAAAATATAAAATCCGCCGTAACTCGGTACTGGAAGTGACGATTTCAAAATTTAAAGAAATGGCTAAAATTATGACCTCTGGCAATCATCTGTGAAAAAATGATCAAAATCGGCAGAATAGTTTCTGAGAAATCCCGTGCACAAAATTTGTGGAAAAAAATAATAATAAGAAACAGTACTAAAACAATAAGGTCTTCCGTTGGAAACGGAAGACCTTAATGATAATAAGAAACTGTACGAAAACTATAAACGGAAGACCTTAATGTTTTTAATATTTAACCTTTGTTTACAATTAAAAAAAAGTTCAAACTTTATCGGTTTTTTTCCAATTACGACAAAAAGCGGGTGTGACCGGTCAGCAAAGGATTCTTACTCCTCCTAGGAACATGATCCTACCTCTATCTTTTTGGAGGTTTGTGTTGCTCTGCTTTGAATTTATTTCGTTTTATGGATTTTTGAGATGGTTGACGGTTTGTAATTGTCATTTTTTAATTTAAAATATGTTATGATATGTACTGAAAAATCACGGATTCATGATATAAACCTTGTGTTAACCCTTTCAATGCCAAAGCGTTACTTAACGTTGACGTCACTGTATGGCAAGATGACGTTATCGACGTTAAAAGGGTTAATGATGTTGCAATAAAAGCGAACAATGTGCAGTTTTCTGCAGGTTGAGAACATTTTGATCTTTAGTTACTATATGCTTTAAAATATTGTACATGCATTGTAGTATATTCATATACTGTTCACACAACAGTTTTTACCTTGTGATAAAACTACGTGTAAAAGAAAAAGATTTCTACTATTTTTAGAACATAGAAATCAATTAACTAAAAACTTGTCGGAAAATATTGATTGACAGTTTTTCCAAAGTGACGTTATTAAAGCAAAATGGGATGATGGATTTCAGCCTGAACAATGCATTGAGAACTGCGAAACAATGATTTTTTTAATGATTTTTTTATGCAATCGATAATATAAATTTATATTGTAGAGACTCTGGCCTAAAAATAAAAAGTTAAAACCTAGCTTTTTGGGAACATGGGTCCATACTAATAAGAGTTAGAACAAACTCATTACTTAGGCAAACATTACGACTAACTTGGCAATGCTAACATTGAAAAATGGGCAAGATTAAATTATAGGGGGCGAAGGGGAACTTCCCGGTAAGGAAATGCAATGAGGATTGCCTATGAATATTCAATTCCACACAATTCACACTTTGTAGAGGTTCCAAAGAAAAATTACTTTTATTTTGAATTAACATATCGATCATGATATTTACTTGGGAGGATTTCCTTTTTAGCAAAAAATGTTAACCTTAAAACATGCCTTAAAAATTTCCTATGGCTATCATATCATTGTAATGACCCATATTCAAACATATTATAACGATATGTGCAATTTTTTTCTTTCATATTTCACCATAAAGAAAATGCAAATAACTTTAAGCAACTTAAAATATTTTTTAAAAAGCTTTTAATGCAGTTTATACATAAAATTATTTAAGGTATAAAAATTCAAAGATAACCATTAAATTAGACTCATATTTTATAAAACAAAATATGACCTTATATGTCATGTCTTTGAATTTTTATCACTTGATAATTAAATATTTTATAAACTGCATTCAAGTTTTAAAAAAAATATGATGGGGGGGGGGGGGGGGTGGCTAATATCTAACAAGTATTTACATGTTCTTAAATGTCTGGCGAGTTCATCAACGATTTTTTTAAGTGCTAGGGTAGGGTAACGTCATTTTAAAACAAATTTGGTTTTGTGTAATCCTTTAAAACTTTACATTTTTGCAAAGAAATGGCCACATATTGATTATTTTTAAAGAATTGGTTCCATATTATCTCTTCTGTCATTGCATTGAGTAAATTTAAGGTAGTATGGGACACGTGTCAATATTAGTTTGGATAAAAGTATAATTATTATAACCAAAATACTTTCAACGTTTTAAAATTTTAAAATTTTACAATATTTGACCAAAAATGTTTTGAATATTTTTGGTAGGGTAAAAATCATAAAAGCCCAAGCGGGATTCGAACTAATGACTAAATGATTCGTAATTAACGCTCTAGCCCATTGCGCTACGCTATTACTTAGCAATTTTGGGATAGAAACCTATGCCTGATTTTATTGTTTATTTTGATCAGAAGTACGTCACAATATGGAGGTGTCCCTGACTACCTTAACTTCTTTTGATTTGTTTATAATATAGAGGTATAGTTTCACAATGCGTTTACTTACTAAAATTTATACTATATATTTCATTAAAATTGCGTTGCTTCATTTGATATGCAATGCTGTGTTTTAAACACGGTGACATCACAACCAAGCAGACGAATGTCAAATTTCAGGGTAAAGAACTTTGAAACCAATTGATCAAGCACAGCAATTTTCAGGGTAGGTCTTTTCACAAGAAGTAAAACCGCAAGCTACCATAAACAGTAGGAAGAAAGATTATACATGCATAAAAGATTAACAGATAAACAAAGGATCACACAATGCTCTAAAAACTGGGTTAACACAAATGTAACGTTTAGTCAACAGATTGCAGTAGCGCAAAGGTTTGTTTGCTTGCACGGTACGTCAAAGATACTGGGTTCAATTCCCGATTTAGTTTTGTCTTTTAACCACCTGTTACCCAAAATCATGCTTACAATTACATATCACCAATTCCATATATTTTGTATCTGTACTTATTTTCCTTTTTCAGATTGGAGAAAATCCGGCACATTTCTGAGTCAGTGTTCGGTGGCATGTGTTTAATAGTAGGGACCTCACAACAAGTGGCAATTAGAAGAGGAGTTGTAGACATTGTGGATGAGGTTGAAAGACGATTAGGACTAGAAGCAAATAATCATTATAATGTGATGTTGAGTGGAAGTACAAGAGAAGGTTTCAGACTGGGGACCTCTGATATAGATAACATGTATTGGTTACATAGCCACCGAGTGATCATGGACATGTCTCAGTCTGAGTATTACAACACAGCCAATACAACCATTATTCTTTCTGACAGTTCTAAGAGTCCACCAGGATTCACTTTACTCCGTTTGATGACACCAACAACAGACAGACACGTCGATTTCGCATGTGTCGGAATGAATCAGAATCGATATATTTCCAGTGAATTGTACAAAGAGATTCACTATTCATCTTTATATCCTGATTCCACTCTGCATGGTCCCTGTAGTAAATGCGTCATTGATGGAAAGGAATATGACTTTGTATTCTGTTTTGTTTCTGACTTTTGGCCAACTTGTGCCCGTTCATGGAAAGAAAGAAGTCACTCATGGCCTGATCCAGAAGTTGTAGATGACATTGTCAGAAATGGATGTCATGTTGTAGCAATAGGGAGTCCATTTGGAAACCATAAAAATGAAGAATGGAGGGTATCATTCTCTCGAGCAGAATACAAGCTTGTTTCCGCAATGAACCATTGTCAGTTTTTAACGTACGGATTATTAAAACTGTTTCTAAAAGAAGTAATAACTCAACCATTAGAAGACACAGATAAACTTTTGTGTTCGTACCACATAAAGACAATAGTTTTTTGGACGATTCAACAAAACACACTGCCTCATTGGTATCCACAAAATCTTCTGGACAGATTCTGGATTTGCTTTAAGCTCCTCCTTAAATGGGTTTACGAGGGTAATTGTCCCAATTTTTTTGTTCCGGAACACAACCTATTTCTTTCAAAAATTCATGGTGCAGCACAATACAGTTTGATACGACAGTTAGAAGAATTGTACAAGAAAGGTTTGGCCTGTCTGTTACAGAGCCCGTCTGTAAAATCTTACATCCTTCGTGTACTTCACAGTCCAAGGCTTTGGATTTGTGTTGATGAAAGTATACTCGTGTCTGAAGTTTATCACGACGTAACACTTTCTCATGAGATAAACTGGCATGGTCGCATAAAAAGACCTGACCAACAGCAATGTATCAATGCCGTAATAATAGCTAAGCAGTTGATTAATTCGTCGTTGCCTGTGTGGCAGGTTTCCGCGTTAGAAAAACTAAAAACCTCCGCCCTACAGTGTACCGCTTTTCAAATAGATCTACCATACATGAATACTCCTAACAGTGCCAACAAACAAATATACATTGCAGACAAAATGCTACAAGCTGCAGCTGAATCTGGTTGTATTTCTGATTTGTTGTTTACTGCTATGTTTTATTACAAAACATTAAGATACAGAAAAGCTGTTAATGTTCTTGAGATGACAAAGATCAAGTTGATGCAACCATATTTAATGTATAATAGACAGGTTGACTCAGACGTGTATATTGGTTTTTTAGGAGGAGAGGCCTGGTCTACAAAGAGGCAAATGGCCATAGCAGGTGATATCGTACTTTACAATTCTATCAGTTATATTAGTGAACTAATGTCAGTGCAGCAGTCTGCTCTACAGAACAATTGGCCTGCGATACAAATTCCATTGTTTGTAATGTTACACTTTCTAGAGTTCTTGTGTTACAGACACACTGATATAACACTAGCTCATGCAGCTCTAGATGAGATGAAGGTCCTTGTCCACTATGATCAGGGACTCCGTGTAGCTGAACAACTCAAAGCCATTTCCAGGCAGATCCTAAGGATCTGTGAACAGATTATAGAAAACCTTTGAGCTGTTTTAGTATTCTAACATTGGCACACGTAACACATTTTATAGAAAACAAGAGTTCGATCACTAGATATTGCTAGTCTATCAGCCAAGCTAACGACGAAACGTGACCTCCGTAGAATATTGCCCGAGAGTCATAAATCTTCCTAGAAAAATGACCCAGTTTGTTGTTGAATATTGGATGGATCCGTATTATCGATGCAAAATGGTTACTGTTTAGCAGTGTGGGCGGTACAAAACAAATGAAGCACAATATTAAGTTAGTATCATTTCGTGATTAAAATGACTGTATTTCGGGTATCTATTTTCTTACTAGGCGGTTTTAGGAAGGAAAATCAATTATCAGGGTGATAACTTACATATTCTGATTATTATTATCGCTCTCTATTAAAAATGGTTTGCTAATGTAATTACAGATATTAATATAAACAGATTTCACTACCCTGCACACATGATTCATTATAGTTTACTGATCAATTAAGGGTCCTGAAAGCATTATTAAAAACGTTAGCTTAAAATAGAATTTTTTTATTGTAAACAATGATTGATTATTACAATTTAAGCTAATCAAAAAACTTACTTTCTCAATGCATTTAACAAAAAATAATATGCAAACAAGTACTGAAATTTTATATTGATACAATAGTTTGTATTGGATTCAGCCTTTTATTTTCAAGACCTTATCTAGAGTTACAACGTCTAGGTTTTGATACCCACGTCACTCAAATGATCTGCTGCTGTATGAAATTGTGTTCGTGGACGTTTCGGTCATAGAATTTTAACATTTTCAGCTTGATATGAACTACGTGACTGTAAATTAAGCCTTTTCTGTGTAGCATCCGCAAGGGAAATAACTAATCACAGGAATTAGAGAATCTGGATGAGGCTTTATTTGTTATTTAGTAATTAGTATTAATGATCGCATGAAAATATGGTTTTATGGATGATTTTATTTTTGTTTATATGTTTTATATATATTTTTTTTAGTGAATTGTTGTTTTATAAATGTTTAATATGTTAAACTTTGTTTTTATAAATAAACAGTTTTATTCTTCTTAAAATCTTTCTCGTGAATATGAAAAAAATATGAAGAATTGTTTATAAGTTCACACGGATAAACATTATGTGCCTGATCAAGTTTCATGAGTATGCTCAGATTTGAACACAACACGTAAACAACCAAATTCACATCCCAATCATTTTCTTAAATTAACAACCTAGAATAAAAATCTTCTCAATTTAGTTTACATTTACTTGACAGTATACACTTATAATGCATATTCCCATTAGTATGCTATACAATATAATTACTATTTATTATTGAATGTGTTGATGCATGGTAACATGTACAGGACAGGTAGTGGGTTAATGCACTGCGTACCATTGGGGGGGGGGGGGTGGGGGGTGGAGCGGCTACATTGGCTTATCTGATCGGGGGTTCTCAACAAACCTTTGTTCACATTGAACTTTATGAAATGAGTTTATTTAAGAGAACTGGATCTTCAAGTTTCTCTATTTTTTAGATTGTGTAAAAGTAAATACATTGATACATGTACTGCCTCCTCCCTCCCTCCCTCAGCCAGACTAGCATTTTAGATCTATGAGACTATGTGTATTTTTCTGTTTTCCGAGGTTTAATGCATCGCAAATAATCTCTTGTTGCTAAATAGCGTGATAATTACAGTTTTTCAGAAGCCAAAATGTTTCTATAAATAGTTTTTTGATTATATATATTCTTTTATTATTATATCATTTTATATTCATTAATGATATCTACTATACACTTGATGTTTTCATTTTCCTTTGCAGAATATAGTGTTTTGTGAAAAGAATGCTTAACTTTCAAGTCTATGGATATTCGTTATTATCATAACATGAATTTAACTGTTTTACCCGTAACATCATAATAATTTAAAAGGTATATAATTTTTCCTCAAAAGATCGTCAAATTTTATTCACTTGTTTCTGCGTTATGATTAAAAGATATAGAAATGAAATCAAATTTGCATATAATGTAAATGCAAATGATATTGTTTTAAATTATATTCTTCATTAAAATTTGTTTTGTAGAGATTTCACTGCCAGACATTGCTAATAGCGTGTTTGTACTAGTCACAATATGACTTCATGCATCAAGGCAGTACATGGTCACAAAGTGATACAATATAACATAATTAATGCATCAATGTATTTCATTTCAATCTAAGTCGTAATTTCAATTTTATGCCAATATATACACAAACTGTCTGAATTTATTTTAAAGGGGCATGGTCATGATTTTGGTAAAAAATTATTTTTTCGATTTAAATGTTTTCAATGCTTCAGTAAGGCATTTTTAACAGGCAACAAAAATTCGAGTGTCAATTGTTGAGTTATAAGTGAGTTGCAGAGCTTGAAATTCTTCGCTATGTAAACAAAGCGTTTGTTTACATTTTGAATGTTGAAGTGAAAATTCCAGTTTTAGACTTCAAATGCCTGCATTATTTGTTAGGAACTGTTTATTTATGCTTAAAATGAATAATAAGATAGACAAATCAGCTCGAAAAAGATTTTTACAGTTATATTGAACCTATGTAAACAAAAACAGGGCACGAACCTTGTTTACATGACGAAGAATTGTGAGCCCCCTATCTTGCTTAAAACTCATTTATAGGCACCAACATTTCATTTGATCATTAAAAATACATTGCTAAAGCATTGTAAATAATAAAAACAGAAAAATAAAATTTGACAAAAATCGTGACCATGTCCCTTTAACATGTACAAGTTGTCAAGTTTCTCTTTAAATGAAATTAAGTTGAATGTAACTGTCAACTTCCAACATCCTTCTGTCACCTGATTACTATTGATTGCTAACTGCTAGCTATTTACTGCCAGATATTTACTAATTACTGCTAGTAACAGTGTTATTATGTGAAAAATGTTATTATAAAAGCTTAGTGGCATTGACGTTAGGCTGATGTACAACATCAAATGCTTGCTCTAACCTATCTCTTGTTCTTTTTTGGCAGAATGATCTTAAACTTTTGTAGATAATTAAGGAAATTAAAAAAGAACAAAAAGTAGTTAACTCCTTTTGGAAAAATAATTTCAGTAAGACACTTTTATTTCCTAAACTGACAATTTTTTTCATATCATAAACTGTACTGGTGCTGTACCAGTACATGTAATCGGCTAAGACCAGTTATCGGCTAAACTGAGAGTTCGGGTTTATAGCACGCGACTATCCGATATTTTTAATTCAGTCGTTTGTTTCGAATAAAGAAAAGTAAGTTTGCTTGAAAACTTTCTTGAATATGATTTAATCATCAGCTTGAACGATCATTGTTTACCGCTGATTTGCATCTTTGCACTTTCAGCAGTGGGGAAAGTGACGTAATAAGTTAAAACTAGAATATGACATTTTTGTGGTATGTTATGATATACCTTCTTTGATTTGACATAATATCAATTCATAACACACGTAGAAACGAAAGGAATTCATTAAACTCTGAGACATTCATAGCGCAGTTGAACGTCTGATTGCACAATATTGTGTACAGAAAACGATTTTGTGTAATAATCGTATGATAACAAACGAATTATTTTATGAGTTTGTTTATGTATCATAACCCCTACTACCATTAGTCGGACCCAAAAGGGGCATGATTCAAATTACATAATGCAAAGTATGAAATCAATATGTTCAGGGAATTTACTATGTTTATATTGCAAAGCCGATAACTGTTACAGTAAATCGTAAAACATTGCAAATTCGGGGCGTGCTAAAAAGCACAGAAACAAGATATTTGAGTTATTAATAATAATATAATATAACAGATAGATAAACAAGGAAATCATTTAAAGTATGTCAAGATCTATCCATAAATATCAAGAAATAAGGAAATACGAAAAAACCCGTTAAATTTTAGCCAATAACTGGCACAGTGCCAGTAAGCATTGGTTAATACAATTTGAAAAAAAACCTTTTTAAAATACTTTTGGAATTAAAAAAATCCAATAATGGGATTGAAGGGTGCTCAAAATGATGGGTTTAGGTATCTTCTTCAAATCAAACTATCATAGTTCAGCGGAATTTTATAGTAAAAAGAATAATAAATTCCTGAACACTTTCTCTTTATTGAGAAATTACAAAAAGTATAATATTTAAACTTTTGCAATTTGGAAAAGGTCATCAAAAGAATCCTTCAAATGGAATTTGTAACTTGTTTTACATGTAGAAAGGAATTACATTTATGGCATATAATGATTATATTGGCATTTTATATAAAATATCAGACTCACAATATAACCCTGTTGGGATCAGTCCCCAAATCAGAACTGATAGAGAATCACTTTTAAAAGATTTGTCTAGGAAAAGGTTTTTATATATTTTTCTGACTTTTTGCTGACTGGACACGGAGAGTTTTTTATCGGTTTAATGAATGTATTGTTTAGTTGCCATTTAATTTTGGGAATTTTAAACGCATTTGTTAATATGTGAATAATATTTATGATATCTTAAAGCCCTTTTCTCTCTTAATAGCATCTATTAATACTTAATTAATATTTCTATAATAGCAATCAAGGTACTACTGATAGGCGGAAGCATGATTGTTATTAAAATTACCAAGCAAAATTAAGGTGCTATGGGACACCTGTAGATATTGATGTGAATAAAATTCATTATAACTAAAATACTCTTACCGGTTCAGTAATTTAAAATTTCACAAAATACTTGTCCTAAGAATATATTTTAAATATTTTTGAAAAATTAAAAGTTATAAAGGCCCCAGCGGGATTCGAACTCACGACTACGAGATTCGTAAGTAACGCTCTGACCCAGTGCTCTATACTGTGAGATAAGAATTTCGGGAAAGAAAACACATTTGATCGGAGGAACGTCAAACATTAAAGCGCTACATATCACCTTAATTGCATGATAAAAAAGCACTATTCTTTCCGTAAAGTAAGTTGTTTTTAACCTTATAAGATTCAAACGTAAAAGTCGTTCTTAGTAAATGATTGCTTGTTTACGAGATTAGTTAAATGTGATAAGTGGACTTTGTGTTCAAAAAGTAGCGAAGGATATTAATTTACAGAGGCGATAAAATAAAACCTTCGTTTTCTCCAAATACAATCGGATAACTTTACTCGTACCTTAAGATTTATTGAAATCATTATGACTTTAAAAAAAACTTCAGTTACGTGTAAAGTATAAATCCAATAATTAAATTTTCTAAGTTTTATGACTTTCAAGCAAAATGATCAAAACGATTTGTTGTTTTTGAGAGACACTTTGATATTTTTACATCCACCAAGTATGATTCCCTATATTTCTTATGGAAATTGATTGCAATTCATAGCTTTGTATAACATGACATAGATGAAATACACACGCCCGTTCATCGATTGGTCGAAATCTTTATCAACCTAAGAAAAACCACGGACTGCACAAAATAATCATGATACTACATGTATTAGACTCAAGCTGCAATAGAAGACGATATGGCTGTTTCTTTTATCTAACGAACGAATGAATAAAACAATAGTTTAAAAATTTTTACTTGCACTTCTTACTTTTAACGATCAAATCATTATCTTAATAAAAGAGAGATGATAAACAGTAACATGCTTTCTTTGATGATTCATGCATGTTATAAAGGTAACGATCAATGCAAATAAAACCCCCAAAAAAACAAAAAAAAACAAACTACATAACTCGCTATATAACACGGGTTAGTATGTATTTTTTTTCGGCAATGACGCCACTTTCATATCCTGCATGAATCATCAAAGATTATATATAAATGAACCCCAGGGTTGCGATTAAACAATACTGGCAAAAATACCATTACTTGACATGACAACATTGTAAATAGCATATTATGCATTATTGTCACGGCCCGTAGTCTGCATAGCCTTCTCCAGATGGGTAGAAGATCGTACATATTTGCCGTAGTTAGCCAAAATTGGTATGCATTAAATACAATTACACTTTTATAAAAAAAAAACACAGTTCCTCAAAAGTAACACACCTAAACTTTTAGCAAAAATCGAGTCCGGTCTGTCGCATTGTCATTTTGGTACGTTGCTTTTTTTTACTCGTGCACTCTCTCCTCCCAGGGGTTAGAATGATGGGTACCTGGCAAATATAACCTGGGTACTGGTTATGTGGCTTGCATGCTCACATACTTGAGGATGATATTGATTGTACAAGAAGCAAATTCTCTGTCTTCATGTTTCATTTTCATTTATATACGTACTACAATGCATAATTACACCTACTTTTTAAATATGAAATACAGCAAAACTCGTTTATAACGAATTTCAAGGGACCATAGAAAAACCTTCGTTATAGCCGTAATTCGCTATATGTTTATAACGAATTCGTAAAAAATATTATAGCGAATTCGTTATAAAAAAATTAAGGGTTTTTCCGGCTAACAGTTTTCTAAAATATCGTAAGTTATAAAATAAGTATTACCGTCATTTACAAAAAATGTCAATATAACCATTAAATTTCAATTATTAAAAAAATTTCGTATACTATTTGAATTTGAGTACATGTATTTTATATATGCATCTTAAAATTACATGTTTCTTCAATGAAATTTGAAATGGAAAAGATTCGTTATAAAAATGATAAAATACGTTAAAATTTTGCCAGCGGGGGTCTTAAAATTACTTCGTTATAGCCGTAAATTCGTTATAGCCGTGTTCGTTATATACATCAATTTTCTATAGGTTTATATAAGAAATTTGCCGGGACATGAATAATAGTTCGTTATAGCCGTAAATTCGCTATATCCGTGTTCGTTATATTCGAGTTTTGCTAGATGAACATACCTGCATACATGTTCATTAATTTTTTTTAATTTTTTACTATAATTGTTTGATATATATGCTTTTTTTTTTTTTAGGAATTTGATAACGTTAATAATTAAAATGTTTGTCAATCTTAAAACATTTTGAAACCATAGTTCATGCATGCATACACACAAAAGAATTATAATACACACAGAAGAGACTTTTTATACACAGCAGCTCCGCTACTGGTTTAACGGGTTGCTTTCTTTTTCCGTCATTTAAAATGGCTCGCTGGTTTACTGCTTGTGAGAAAACCTACCCTGAAATTTTGTCCGCGTTATTAATATGTTTCAGAGTTTTATTTCTAAAATTTATTTGAGATTCCTCCTCGGATAGGTAATAATGTTATCGTGATTCAAACACAGTGTCGCTGATCAAGTCATGCAACGCCATTTTCTTAGGTTGCTGTAGATTTCGACCAGTCGATAAACGGGCTGTATAAATTTAAGTCTGGCTGGTTATATAAAGTTATGAAAAGACTACAAGTTTCCGCAAGAAATAGAGGGAATCATACTCGGTAGATGTAAATATATTTATATGTTTATATACTTCATCGTATGTAAGGATATATTAACAACAGATACGTACCTAAATCTTTAATTAACGTCCTGTAAATATATTCTAAAATTTGTGGTGTTAATTTAATGTCTTAGGAGTGGCATAATTGAACAGCATACAAAATATACAAGTCATACAAAAAGGAAGCACGGGAATTAAAGTTTCTTTACTGCTTTGGACCCCTTCTATATAAAGCTTTCAATCATCCTTGGGCCTAATATGGCTAATGAAAAAAGAATAATATCACTTGATTGAAATTGGTCCTATGGTTTTGGGAAAGAAGTCCATTATGTTTAATTGTAAACATAAAGCTGACATTAATGGAGAAAGACCATATTTTGTTCAAGTACAATGTATTGTACAGGGTACAGTGCATTCCCTTTTAGAACTAACCTAGACCCAACAACAGCGTGATGATTGATATGAATAACTTCTATATTTATAGGTACTCTGATCTCTGCGATATCTCTTTTTTCATTTTGAGAGAAGACAAGGAAATACAAGTTGGCTTAACAAAGCCAGAATAAATCAAAAATATAACAAATGGTTATTTTATCAATAAATAAGATAAATTTTCTTTTCTATTGGGATTTTTTTTCTGTGGGGATTTTGTACCAGGATTATAATGAGGAAATAAGGATGGGGAAATCATAAAAACCTTAGATAGCAGATCAAACAGACACCCCCCCCCCCCATATATCAATATCAATATTATACAGACCATGAGTAGTAATGTTTCAATCATCTTTGACCTTTAAATTTTCATGATTTTCACGTTTCAGTAACTTTTGCATCTTTCTACACAAGATTTTTTTTTTACATGTTTTAGAGACTTTAGGGTATCTTCTGGAATTCAATCAATGTATTCAATAAAGAAATCAAATAGGTATTTCTTACTGTGTTTGTAGTTGTCAATTACAATTTGATAGCGGGTAGGTAGGTCTTTTTTTTTTTTAATTTAATTTTAGTTTTTATGTTTTCAATTTCATAGAATATTTCCCTTATTTTTCCCATTGGGCCACTACACTTGATTTACATACACATTAAAGAAACACAAAACAATTTTTATATCTGGAAAAATGTAAAATAAATAATGAAAAGACATTGAAGTCTCTTGCATTTTTATTGAGACGGTAGGCAACTGCAAGCAATTTTTATTTTAGACCTAAACCTGATTAAATATTAATCTGTCAACTTGCAATATGCTAACATGCTAAAGTATAACAAACCAATTATATACTGACTCTTCTGTCTAGGCAACATAAGAAGTAATCTCAATTACAAATTAAACTCCCAATTATTTCCTCCGTATGAATGATAAAGCAAATAAAATAACTTTTTTTATTTGTTTAAAATTTATTCAGATAAAATGGTTGTGATCATCATCGATAGCAGCAACAATTTTCCTATAAGATCTTACACGAAATATTTCATTACTTAATTTTGCTTTTAAAGAAAGACAACTTATTGCATTCCTTACTTAAATTTAAATTTGTTCATCATAAATATTGTACAATGGTCACGTATGGATACATAAAAACATATAAAATTAGGCTTAAGCATACATCTATTTAAATATAAAACTTTGTAACCGGTACAATCCAGACAGAAACTTGTTTAAAAATACAAGGAAAAAAATACACTGAACTAAAAGATCGTTATATACGGATCACAAATAAGTAAAATTAAAAATTGTTAACTGTGGACGAGCATGGTTTTTTTCTCAATAGCAGTGTAAGTACACTATCTAAGTTTGAAAATTTATTTAGCGTAAAATTGCCTTACTAAATAATTTGATTTACATCTATCTTGCAATTTTTGACATTCAGTTACTTACCCCATGCCCAATTATCATTTGCTTAGTTATTATGAATTGTTCTTTCCTTTTGATAGGTTGGAGGGAATGAAACACATGTCAGAGATAATGAATGTTATGATGTGTAAGATATTAGGGACCTCAAAAGAGGTGGCCCTCAGAAGAGAGTTACAAGACATCAAGGAGATGTTCGAGAGACGAATCAAATCTAAAGATTTGTTCATTGAGATGTTGAGTGGAAGTATGAGAGAAGGATTCAGACTGACGGGATCAGATAGGGATTTAATGTTCTGGTATAACAACTACCGAGTGATCATGGACATGTCTCAGTCGGAGAATTATAACACAGCCAATACAACCTTGATTCTCTCTCATATTTCTGAGAGTCCACCAGGATACACTTTACTTGAGCTACTGACACCAATAACAAATTTAAACGTCCATTCATTTATGTGTAAAAAAAATAACAGAGCTTATATATCCAGTTCTAAATACAAACAGTCATCTTTATCGAAAAATTCAAAGTCTACCGTACATGGACCTTGTCTTAGTGTTAGTTTGTGTAATATAGCGGGAAGACTAGAATGTGACCTTGCTGTGTGCTTTGTTTCTGACTTTTGGCCTCCATCTGCATCCCAATGGATCAACAGATGTCACTCATGGCCTGATCCTGAAGTTGTTGGCGACATTGTTAGAAATGGGTGCCATTTTGTAGCAATAGGACACCCATTAGGACCCCATGAAAATGAAGAATGGAGAATTTCTTTTTCTCGGGCAGAATACAAACTGGTATACGCGATGAATCACTGTCAGTTTTTAACCTATGGATTGTTAAAACTGTTTTTAAAGGAAGTTATAAATCAACAATCAGAAGAAACCAATAAACTGTTATGTTCCTATCACATTAAGACAGCAGTTTTCTGGGCGATTCAACAAAACACACTGCCTAACTGGTGTCCACAAAATCTTCTAGCAGGTTTCTGGGTTTGCTTTAAACTCCTCCTTAAATGGGTGTATAAGGGGGTGTGTCCAAACTTTTTTATTCCACAAAACAACCTGTTTCTGACAAAGGTCTATGGCTCAGCGCAAAACAGATTGTTCCTACAGTTACATGAATTGTACAAGAAAGGTCTGGCCTGTCTGCTACAGAGTTCCCGTTTTAGGTCATACATCATTAATGTCCTTTTCAATCCTAGATTATCTGTTTGTACAGACAAGACCTCAATTAGGTCTGAAGTGGATTATGATCAGGAAAGATATTTTTATATGCAGAGCGATATTTTGAAAGAAAATCCCGACTTGGGCTCCTGTATAAAATACATACAATCAGTCGAACAGTTAGTTGGTTTACCCCTAACACGGAATCAAGTTTTTAGTTTAATGATTCTTACAACCTCCATCCTGATAAAAACTTCTTTTTTATTACACGATATGTATAGTAACAAAGTCAACAAACAGATATACATTGTAGACAAAATATCCTGTCACATGTTGAAATTAGCAGCCAAGTTTGGGTGTGTTTCTAGTGTGTTGTATATTGCCATGTATTATTACAAGACACTCAGATACAGGGAAGCTTTATCAGTTATAGAGATGACAAAAGTCAAATTAGCACAGCCATATCTGATGTATCAGGAATTTGTAGACAGACAGAGGTATATTGAGGCTGTTGGGGGAAAGTCCTGGTCTACAAAGATGAGACGGGCTATTGCATATGACATTATACTTCACTTTCAAATTTGTTATATCAATGAACTAATACCAGAACAACAGTCTGCTCTACAGAACAATTTGCCTTTATCAAATTTAATTATCCCATTGTTTGTAACGTTACATTTTCTAGAGTTCTTGTGTTACAGACACATTGATGCAACATTATCACAAGCAGCTCTAGATGATCTACAGGCCCTAGTCCACCATGATCAGGGGCTGTATATACATGATATATTCAGAGACATCTCCTGGGAGATCCTGGGGATCTGTCAACAGATCACAGGGAACCTCCAGGCTGCTCTTCACTCATATAAACAGTCACTGATCACATCATGCTTCGACAAAGTAAAAACTGCCACACAATGGAGAATACATAATATAGAAAGGGCAATAGCAAATCAATATGATTAGATAAATTATGAAATGATTGAATGTATACAGTGACCCATTTACAGAAGTATTCTTAAATCATTGTTATATGTTTAGATGTAGAATTGTTTATTTTTTTCCAATTAAATATCAATTAAACTAAAAAGGTTTATACTTTTATTGTTTACCTACATTTACGTACTTATCGAATACCAATATCACTCATTCTGTGTATTTGTATCATCTAAATTAAAAGATGAACTCAAGGTCCATCATGATTAAAGACGGTATGTTCCTATCCGTACTATTTTCAGAACTAACACCAGAAAAACAGTCTGCTCTACAGAATAGGTGCCCTTTACAACATTATCATAATGAGCTACAGGTCCTTGTTCACAATTATCTGGGACGGAATGTTCATGTAATATATAAACGGTGCCTGTTTGCAGAGGCTAACAGTTGAAATTGACACTCTGAAAAACCAATTGCCAACTGACGCGAAGCGGAAATTAATTTCAACTGTTTACCTCCCAAACAGGCGCTATATATATATATATATATATATATATATATATATATATATATATATATATATATATATATATATATATATATATATATATATTGTCAAATTTTCGGGACAACCAGTCCCTTCTTCAGGACCAAATAATAAATTACATGAGTAAAAATCAAAGAAAATAAAATCTAAACCTACTACTAAACTACTTAAGAAACTATAAAAAAGAACAGCTACATTTTAAACATCTTTCGTTCACATTCTTAAAGAAGGTGTTGGTACTGCCGCCGACGATCGCTCTAAAGTAATCAATCAACTGCCAGCTTCACGCCTGATGAAGTTAATTAGCTAATTAAATTGACGTCCGAGTTAATAAATGAACATTTGAACCCTTGTTGTTAACTCGTACAGCACTTATGATTTCGATTCGAATTTTTGATTAAAAAGAGATAAAAATAAATTTCAAAAACTTTATTTTTAATTTTTAATTTTTTTTAATAATTGAGCAACAAATAAACCCGAACTCTACGGCGAACCGTACGCGCATAATCCACGCGCATGTAACAATTAGTTGTGTTACCTGTAGCCAAGTATGTTGCTAACGCTGATTGTAATAGAACGGATTATCAACTGCCTCTAAACCAGTCAAATTTCAATATTTAACATAGAAGTACTTAGTATTAAATGTAGCTCGACACACCAGTGCATAATAAAATGGATCAATAAAAAATCGTTGTTGAAAAATTATTTTACAAAATTGAGATCGATATCAGGTTTCGATTATTTTACATGAATATTTTTGTATTATGATAAAAACAGGAAACTTCATTTTGACTCAAACAGGATATTTAAGAGCTAAATATTTGGAATCAATTAATAATCAATGCAATTAAAGAATAGATCGACAACACCGTATAGATCTTCAATGAACCAAACAATCAATCAAGATGAATCAATCAATCAAATCCATCAATCAGTCAATAATTCAAACAATATTTTAATCAATCAATATGCAAATCAATGAAGTATAATCAACGTTTTGCTTCAGTGAATGTCTCAGTATGACAATCAATGTATCAATGTATATATTCAATTATGACAATCAAACAACTGCAATGTATCAATGGAATTACTCAATTACTCGGTGTATTCAATGACTCACCGTCAGTCAATGACCGAATCAAACAAAATGTCAATTAAAGTAAGCCCAATTATTGGCCACGGACCTTGAAGTAATCGGCAGAATTGTTTGTAGGTTAGCAACAGTTAAGGTAGCTCCATACTCGTAAAATTCTCTGAGGAAAGTTGAAAAACCGAACTGATTTCGACTTAATAGACTTATATGTCATCAATTGTTAGAAAAAATATACATGTCATCATACTTTTTGAGATGCCAGATAAACATAAACTAAAGCATATTTTAGCATTAGAAAAATGTAAATTGTTTTTGTTAAAAGTAAAATCTTGTAGGCAGAAATTTGTTTTTCTTGTTTAATTTTAATGTCAACTTTATCAGAAAACTAAAATTACAAAAATATTTTAAAATTAATCGTTGGAATAAGAAAAACTATAGCATTTAGACATACAACTGAGAGAAAAGTCAGAAAAAGAGTTATTTCCCATTTGCATAGATAAAATATATTAAAAGTTTGAAATTTAGTATAAAATTAAGTGCGAAAATATCTTGAACCTACCAATAATTCTTATTACATCCATGTGATTATATTCACATAATATAAATAAAACTATCTTGCACAATTTTTAAAGAATTCAAAGTTTTACAAAAAAGTGTGACATCACAGAACACTGGATCTACTTTAATTTCATTAATTTTTGCAGTCTTAGCAAGGTACCAATTCTAAATGCCTTTGCAATGTAACATTACCCAATCTGAGTGGCCTCTTCATTGAGTGATACTTGTAATTGTAGGTTCTGCATCCACCCAGACCATACCCTTACTTCCGTGCCAAAAAACTGTAAAATTATGTTTCTAAATGTCTAGGTGTGGGTTTCCAAATTGTTGGACAACGTGAGGGGATGCATATTTGATAATTGACGTACCAATGATGCAGACCATCACATTCGGAACTGAAAACTTAGTATAGTTAATGATAATACGAGCCTGTATGATCAAACATAAAACTATGCTTTACAATCTAATATAAGAACAAAACGCGTTAGATTTCCATCTGCCTTTTGACTTAATGTAGTCCTCTGAATGCCCTTGTAAGTACAGATATTCTGAATGAGTGGGATTTGAACGTTGTTGTGTCAAGGCCAATACATTTGACAGATTTATGTAGTACGGATGTGAATTGTTATTTAGTAAGAGGTTTATGGTTGATGTGGCAGAAAATAGGCCTTGCAGGACTTGTATCAATGGTCACGTCTTGAAATAATCAGGCTGGTGCGTCGTTACCAGTGAAAGTAAATTCACTAATGCGCAATTATGAGAAAAATTGAAAGGCTGCTAAAACATAACAGCTTCATACAAGCGTGTGCACACTGTGGGAATTTAATAACTAATTGATTAAGACAAGATAGGTAATTTGGGAACCGTACATCTTTTCTTTGATTTAACAGATGGAAACCTTGTAACATTTGTTTAATTATGAAATTTTTTATGTTGTCAATTTGACCCTCTAACTGAAGCTTGTAAAAATAGTCTGTCCCAAGGTATTGCTTCCATCACTTTTTTATGATTTTTAATAAAAATACACATACCTGTAAAGGAAATACAGTTGAAATCGATGAAAGGGAAAATATCCAAGATATCTTCATTAAACAATTATCATTTTTCACTCATAAAAGTTCACAGAAACGATAACAAATTTTTACGGAGATTTATAATGGGAAATGTTTACATCTTTTCTCCATTCGGAAGTACTCGGGATATCTCGCGCAATTTTTCAACGTTATCATCCGGTACACATGGCTCTCCTAGGGACAAATGAATTCAGCTTCATTTGTCTTTGATGTTCACATTAGTTCCTAAGAATTTATCATTGACAACCAAATTTTTGCATTGTGAGTTGATTGAATACTTTTAAAACATATATCTAGTTATGAAAAAAGGACAAAAAACCTCCATCTGAGTGTAATAATATAATTTTTTTTTTGCTTTAGAGTGTTTACTAGTTAATAAGTTAATAAAATTTGTAAGGATTCCCTCCCTTATTTTTCAACATCCGTGTACAATGTATAGGATAAGGAAAATAAAACCTGTCATAAAATCATTAAATCTGGTCTGATCTAAATAAAAATTGAAGGTGCACATCTTCAGATGGTTTGTTAACATTTGTGCAATTTTTCAGACTATTCTATGCAATAATAAAAAATTCTATAGGGGAGACAAAATTGCGTCTTCAGACAGACGGAGTGGACGGGCAGACAGACGGACAAGGTGATTCCAATATACCCCCTAAACTTCGTTTGCAGGGATATAATAATGCTGCTAGCTTTCCTAATTACTCTGATGTAGGGCATTTGTAGATGTTGTTAAGGGTAAATAAATGAAAAAGGATGAATTAAACATAAATTGCTTTTTAAGATAATCAAGAAATGAATTAAAATTTAGAATATTGAATTAAATCAGATATTTTATTTGCTGCTTTTATCTTGAATCACTGAAGATAATCCAGTGTAAATTATCTTATTTTTTTTTTTAAATATTTTTTGTAAAAACATCATTTTCTATAGTAAAAGATACCAATAGAACAAAGTCTCTGTATGTTTGTTTAATCAAGTATTCAGCAGAATAGAATGATATAATTTTTGAAAAATCATAAAATGACACTCTATCTACTCTCGAACTTCAACAGCAACAGACGTTTTAGCACATTCTTTTATGTTCGTGTTCATAAATATGTTCCTGCAGATAGATAATGTTTTTATCAAGCTTTCTCCTCATTACAAATGATTATCAGGAGTCAAACGTCTGGTAGTCCTTGAACATTATGCATTCAGGTTAAGTCCCTTTCTGATGAGAAAAGCTTCTGGGGTAGGGTCACGACCCAGGAAGTTACGTAACATATCTGCGGCATCCTGTAAAATACAACATATGTTTTAATTATGTCCTTAAGATATCAAAGAAAATTACGATAAAAAATTAAATTATTTTGACTGTGTCTTTTTCTATGTTGATTTCTCGCATACAATAAGAACATAAATACTTTTATTGGTTTTTCATATTTTTTTTTCAAAAAAAAAACACACAGAGAGAATATTATAATTTACTATTGACATGAACACAAACAGACAATGTGATATCTAGTATTGATATACACACAAACACAATGTGATATCCTACTATTCATACACATAGACAATGTGATATCTTACTATATACATACACAGACAGATAATGTAATATCTTACTTCTGATCCCCCGGGCTGAAATATACATCTCCTGTAGTCCCCACCGACCTTTGGACTCATGATGACCTCCTTCTTAAAGCGAGTCTAAAACATGTCCAAACAGAAAACATCACTCCACTGAAAGACAGTCAAAAAATAAGCACACCAAAATCAGACTCATAACTAGAAAATTTCTCTTCTAAACACAATGTTACAAGTTACTCATTACCCTTTGTTTACTTTATTTTTGACATGCATGAACATGCTTGCTAAACAAAATCAAAAAAAGTCTTCCTTAAACTTTATTTATCTCTTCTCTGGTATTTTTTATCCATCAACTCTTTATCGTGATCAATATGTAATTATTCTACATACACATAGCATACACATACATACACACATTACTACCTACATACACATACATACACACATCTCTACCTACATACTCTTTGTATACACACATCACTACCTACCATGTAACCATAGTACTGGGCGTCGTACCCTTCCGCCAGGTGCCCGAATGAGGCGGACATGTTGGTGCCCTCTGTGGACGGGAATCCCAGGTACTCCTGTGAGATCTCCGAGAACAGTTTGGCTGTGTCCACCTGTAACACAAAAACAGCAATAACTTTACTATTCCGCTCAACAGCAATAGAACAGAAACTCAAAATATCATATTTCATCAAAGATTAATAAAAACAGCTTCTTTGGGAGAAATTTATAATTGTAAAGCTCATGGGCTTGAAACATGCTAATAACAAAGCCATGTAAGTACAAAAGGATAGAACTGACATATTCAGATGGTCAACATGTCCAAATAATGGCACATCATTCGAATACATATATAGTGACAACTTTTAATTGTTGGCCTGAAACAGTAAAGAGTTTAATAAAGATAAATCATTTCAATAAACCAAATTCCTTAAACTTCTTTTAAATGTTTCTTGTTTAAATTTTATTCTCAAAATGTTCAAGTGCAGTACTTTTATCAATATTCATGGACATCAATTTTTATGATTTAAAGGCAAATCACACTTTCAAGGTAATTGTGCTCATGGACAATGATCCTATCAATACAATGTATCATTAGAAAATGCACTTTGATATATATTAAAGTTCCTGGATCACCTCAAAAAAGAAACCCATGAAAATTGGTCTTCATTAAATATTAATGAACCTCCAGTGGGTGATTTAAGAGAAAACATCTACAGGAGCAGTGTCTGACCTTTTTCTGTGTGTGGATGGTCTGGTCAAACATTCCCAGCAGGATCTGTCGCAGGTTAAACATGCCAGCATTAACAATCCTGCTTTCGATCAGTTTGTCAAGCAGGTGGTCGTGGATTGCCTCCCCTGTTTTGTAGTGTTTGGACATTCTCTGTAAAGGTTCCTTCTCCCAGCACCAGTTCTCCAACATCTGGGATGGTGCTTCAACAAAATCTCTCTCCACACTGGTCCCACTGCAACAAAGAATTTATTTTATGTGACATGATTTAAATGATCAAGATAGCAGCACCCAAAAACAAAACATTATGTACTTTGCCATATTTACTCGTAAAAAAAAGGACTCCTTAAAATATATATTGCTGGTTTTAAGATAAAAAGTGTATCAAAAAGAATCTATGAGAAATTTTATAACAATTTAATATACCTGAACAGTGCAAATTCGGATTGAGCACAGATCTGATGCATCACATGACTAAACTCATGGAAGCAGGTCTCCACCTGTAAACAAACATGTCTGATACACAAACCAATATCCGTGAAAACCAGGAATTTTATAGGAGGAGTTTTTTGGATTCTATTTCACATTTTGACTTTTTCTTGCATAATTTATGTGTTTAATTAAAAACTGCGCTATCTCTGGTATACCTATTCATTGATATAGTGAGTTAATTTCCAGCTATGTGGATGAAACAACTATGATGATAAAATGCATGGACATAATTAATTGTTTATATTGCCATTTGTAGTATTTTAATGCATTCATTTTGCTAAAAAATGTTAACGATATGAATATATAGTAATAATGGTCTACTTCATCGTGTGTTAGCAGGGCTGGTTTATTCTCTGTCGGTTTGGTGAAGTTCGCGACCATGGCAGCCACAGATATCTGTCTCTTACCATCTGGCTGTATACACCCCAGCTGTAAATTAAAGGAAGATATTCATATATCTGCTTTAGTCCACTGTCTTTGCTATATCATACAATTGTTGATTTTGTAAAGGAATCTTAGAATTATCAATGTTGCTTATAGATTTAACTTCAAACTGATTAATTTACGTGAGTTAAAAATGTTCAAATTAATTTTATGAATAAATGTTGATGAAAAAAAGTGTATTCTTGAACTGATTGAGTTATGATTTATTTATGTACATGCAGTCCAAAGCAAGCAGCATGTCCATATTTTCCATCTTGGGGATACAGGTCCAGATAAAAATAGCCTAGGAGATTGGACGATTCCCTGTCCACTACATTGTACTACAAAAGAGGACAATTAGTCAACACCATCATCAGTATCAGTCTATTCTTATAAATGTCTAAAATGTCTACAAACTCCAAATTCAAATAATAAAATGGGTCAAAAATTAGCTGTTCTCTAGAGACTTTATACAAATTTCAAAGATGTCCTCTCTCCGGTGACTGGAGCAGAGAAACTTACCAACGTGACCTCAGGATGCCAAACTTCCACATCCTTGACTTGTGTATACTTGAGATTCATCAACTCATAAAAGCATAGATGTTTAAATTTCGCATCAGTTATTAACATAATAGCAATTTTGACGCTGTTTCTCCAGGTACATATAACGCCTGATTTTTGACCCTGACTTTGACCTGGTTATACCTGGTAAATGTAACACTTGACTTTGACCTTGGTTTACCTGGTAGATGTAACATCTGAGTTTGAGCTTGTTTTACCTGGTAGATGTTACACCTTATTTTGACCTGGTTTACCTGGTAAATCTAACATCTGACTTTGAGCTTGTTTTACCTGGTAGATGTAACACTTGACTTTGACATGGTTTACCTGGTAGTTGTTACATCTGACTTTGAGCTTTTTTTACCTGGTAGATGTAACATCTGACTTTGAGCTTGTTTTACCTGGTAGTTGTAACATCTGACTTTGACTTTGATTTGGCTGGTAAATGTAACACTTGACTTTGAGCTTCTTTTACCTGGTAGATGTTGAACCTGACTTTGACCTTAATATACCTGGTAGATGTTACACCTGACTTTGACCTTGATTTACCTGGTGGATGTAACACCTGACTTTGACCTTGTTTTACCTGGTAGATGTAATATCTGACTTTGACCTGGTTTACCTGGTAGTTGATACATCTGACTTTGAGCTTGTTTTACCTGGTAGATGTTACACCTGACTTTGACCTTGTTTTACCTGGTAGATGTTACACCTGACTTTGACCTTAATTTACCTGGTAGATGTTACACCTGACTTTGACCTGGTTATACCTGGTAGATGACACACCTGACTTTGAGCTTGTTTTACTTGGTAGTTGTAACATCTGACTTTGAGCTTGTTTTACCTGGTAGTTGTAACATCTGACTTTGAGCTTGTCTTACCTGGTAGATGTTACATCTAACTTTGAGCTTGTTTTACCTGGTAGATGAAACACTTGACTTTGAGCTTGTTTAACCAGGTAGATGTTACACCTGACTTTGAGCTGGTTAACCTTGCAGATGTAACATCTGACTTTGACCTTGATTAACCTGGTAGATGTAACATCTGCCTTTGAGCTTGTTATACCTGGTAGATGTAACACCTGACTTTGAGCTTGTTTTACCTGGTAGTTGTAACATCTGACTTTGAGCTTGTTTTACCTGGTAGATGTTACACCTGACTTTGACCTGATTTACCTGGTAGATGTAGCACCTGACCTAGAGCTTGTTTTACCTGGTAGATGTTACACCTGACTTTGACCTGGTTTTACCTGGTAGATGTTACACCTGACTTTGAGCTTGTTTTACCTGGTAGATGTTACACCTGACTTTGAGCTTGTTTTACCTGGTAGATGTTACACCTGACTTTGAGCTGGTTTACCTGGTAGATCTAACATCTGACTTTGACTTTGATTTACCTGGTAGATGCCACAACTGACTTTGACCTGGTTTTACCTGGTAGATGCAACACCTGACTTTGACCTGGTTTTACCTGGTAGATGACTTTGAGCTGGTTTACTTGGTAGATGTAACACCTGACTTGGACCTGGTTTTACTTGGTAGATGTAACACCTGACTTTGACATGATTTTACCTGGTAGATATCCAGCAGCCCTGTGGTCACCACTTCCATGGGGAAGTACTCCTTCAGAAGATTAGAATCCACGGCGTACTGTCGTTCCTCTGTCATTGTCATATAGTAGCGGAGGTCCCAGGAGTGGATCTTTCCGTCATACTCGTATCCATATTTATCACACTAAACAACAAATTTAAGACAAGATTAACAATTCTAAGAAATTTAATGACCAGCCAGTTTTATTAAATGCATTTTTGCTTAGTACTGAAAATTGGACTCTAGAAACGTTTAGAAGTTATTGTTTGCAGGTTATCCTCACACCTTACAATATACACAGACAGGATCTACTTCCTCTTTCTTATACTCCAGGTAAACTTTGACTTCCTGTTCCTGTAGGGGGCGGAGTTTCTGGGCCAGGTCAACAAGGAACGTCCTCACCTTCTCAGGGTCTTTGGCCATCCTCATGTCAAGAACAAACGCAGCGCGGGTTGGAAACCCCAAGAGGTGTGCTTTCTGAAATCACGAAATGGCTTAAATAGGTGAATAATTGTACAGGTTCTGAAGGGGAATAATTGTATAGATTCTCAAGAAATTTACATTCTCAATGTTGAATTAGACATAATTTTGTTCATTTTTTTTACTGGTGAATAGAAATGAAGAGTGCTTATTTTTAAAAATAGGTAGATAGGATATTATACCTAGCTTCTTAGTTCAACCAATTCTTATAAAAAAGCTGTATTTGGCTTCAACATCTGAAAGTGAGCAAAGTAATCATGGTATGCACCATACTAACAAAAGACTTTAATCATTATCTTTTTCCATTTATATAAAGACATAATTGTCCTCCACTTCAACTAAAATAACCCATGATGTATTTTTTCTGCTGTTAGCTACCTTTACATTTACATAAACCATCAAAGAAAGCATTTTACAGTTTAAGTATTTTAAAGTTCTACCGCGAGTTGAATGCAGTCTCCAGTTTTTTCCTGGTTTCTGGATTTCTGGCCTTCTTCATGCATGGAAAGTAATGAGGATACTTCAATGAGACCTTTAGTTTACCATCCTCATTCTAGAACACACAATTTCATGATATTTATAACCTTTTTAAGGAATATATTGGTGTTTCAAATGATATTCATAATGACAATTTCTGGTTTACAGGGCTGAATATCAATGATGGAAAGTATGAATTGGCCACAGATCTCAACCAAAAATCTAATAAGCTGTCTCCCCTCAATATGAAATCATCCTTTAATTACTATATAAAATATTGAATAGAGCTGTGTGGAAGTTATTTTCAATAAATAAAAGCAAAATGAAAGATTTCACATAATTTTCAATCCTTTCTACTAAAAAAAAATTCTGTAATTTGTGCAAAGAGAATATTTAGGTCTGTTGCCTTTAAAATCAAAATCGTGATAATCAATTCAACTAACTTCAATATTTATAGATGGAGACCTCTGCGATATCTTTCTTCTCATTTTCAGAATAGACCAGGAAATAGTGTTTGATGAACGATGCTTTAGAATATATCCAAAAAACCACAAAAAGTTTATTACTCAATAAAGTAAACTCTCTTTCCTGTGGGGAATCTTGTACCAGGATTTTTTTCAATCTGAGTTCTAATGAGGAAAATTCATATTATGATTATGCTGTCCAACGTTAATCCTATTTTTAACGTCACTCTTGTACATAGGTTTAGGCGAAATCTTCATCTAAAAAAATCAAATGAACCTTTAGTTTTATCTTTCTCAATTTGATTTACTTTTAATTTACAACTAAAATACTGCAATTCGTTTTAATTCTGTTGTCCTCCCTCATTTGGTATTTTGAAGGTGGCATTTATAAAGAAGAATTAGCTTTGGACAGCCTTCGATATTGGAACAGACAAACAAGAGCCTTCGGTCCAATGACCTTTGAACTGTTATAGTAATGATCAAGTTTTAAACATTTATACTGTACACCAGGTTTCTTACTTTCTCTAAAGATTTCAGGAAATCTTCTGGAACTCCAACTAAAAGGAAAAAAAAATATTTTTTTTCATATATAATTTACATATTTTAGTGTTTTTGCTTGTGATAACACTATGTATTAATTTTGTACTATAGTTCAATAAATTCAAAAGACGTAAAGTTTGAGTGCAAGCAGGGTTTTCTTATTTATATTCAAATATTTTATCGCATAATTGCTGAAAATTATATCAATCAAATCCCTTTGGGCTTTATTGGATTTGACTATACCCCAACCGAAATGATCACCTCATATACTCAAAGAATGATTCCTTAGATAAAATTTTGCATTTAATATGTTTTCACAAGTTAATGATGCTAATCATTCATACAATTCAATGATTCCATATTCTATTTATTACTTCAGACCAATATATATTAGTACTGTTACAGTTCGTATTTCATAGAGCATATTGGATAAAATAAGTGTGATCATCGCAGATATCTTCAGACCCTTGTGTCTATAATGGTCCAACATTTAAACCACTGTTCATTACTTACATGTAAAACTGTACTCCAGTCAGAAAAAGGCACCATCACACTGGCATATAAACCCTTTGATATCATAACACCCTCATTGCACACTTAAAACCCATTGTCGACGTGTCCATGTTAAGTACCCTACGTTGTATTAGATTTTGTGCAATAATTCTTTGTTTTATGTGCATTTTCTATTTATATATAATGCACAGACCTATCAAATTGATGCTACTTTTCTCCTGCCTAGGAAGAAGTCCGCAAAATTAAATAATTGTATTGCAACCGATTACAACAGTGATGTAAGATATATGTCCACACAAGTGAGACCTTCAAAGCGAAATACTTTTGAACTATTACAAGGTTTGCAGATTAAATAGAGGTTATATGGAGAGATGCAATAATTGAAAATATATGGTGGATATTATTACTAATTTTTGAATCTCATTCAGCCTAAACTCTGTCTGAAGGATATATTAGACAACTTGATTTTTTTTAACTTGAATTCAAACAAGGCCATCATAAA
This sequence comes from Magallana angulata, assembly GCF_025612915.1. NCBI lineage: Eukaryota > Metazoa > Mollusca > Bivalvia > Ostreida > Ostreidae > Magallana > Magallana angulata. The sequence continues at coordinate 53,936,198 of NC_069120.1, forward strand.
ATACTGTTGTATGTTAACGATTTTGTTATGATACATGAGAAACAACTATGCCTGATGAACAGAGTCCATTCAGAATCTGGGTCAATCTGGAGAGAAATTGTACTTTGAAATACCTGGGAAACAGGAAAAAAAATATCAGAAATGTAAATTTTAACAAAAATAATAAAAGAAAAAAGGATTTGTAAATATGGCGTTGTAGTATTTTCCTACAGGAAATGAAGCAACTCAGCTCTATAAAAGCCATCATTTTCTTATTTCAAAATTAAATGTTGAAGAAGAAAGATGGGTTCTGTCTCCTCGGCCATGTAAGTACATTGTGTTAAGTATTTTTTCCACAGTTCTTTTTCTGACTGTTTTCCTAGTGTTAGTAAATTCCCATCTTCCTTTGCTTATCATAATGCCACTTTCTCCAATGGCATTTGGTAATCAGGTAAAATAATGTTTTGTTTCATGCTGTGACCATAGGAGCGAGAACAGGAGTCTTTCAAATACTTCATTTTTTATTTTAAATACACCATCCTGGAGTAAGCAACTAGTATCATGAAGCCGAGCTGTAGAACATCAGGCCCCGAGGTTATAAAACTTTCTTGAGTACGATCTCGTACTCCAAATCATACTCCGTGCTCCAAATCATACTCGTACTCAAGGTATCGAGGTTATAAAACTTTTTCATACTCATATACTCCGGCTGAGTACAAAATGGCGATTTTCTGAGTAAGCTTTTAATCTTTCTCAAAGTCGTACTCAAGACATTTAATCTTAATAAAATGCAGTGCAAACATATAATATTGTTCATATTGTAACGTTGCTGTATTACATGCTATGATTTAATCACATATACATGTATATGAATTAAAATGGAAAGTGTTTACCATTTTATTAATGACATATCTACATGTAGATATAATGGAGGTGAATTTAAGAGTAAGGGCGAACTGCAACCAAGATTATCAAAATAACTCTTAGATAGTTTGCTTCCTTAATTTATGTACATATACATGTAAATCTACGTACAAAATACTATCGTTGAATAGCTCGACCTTTTAAGAATTCTGTTTTTAGTCAAATACGACCATACACCCCATCATTTAAAACAAAGTAATCAATGTATATGTATCGTTATTAATCAATTTCAATCAGATGTACTTGCTGGGTCCCTTTTTGATTATAGTGAAGATGTAGGTTAGTTCTAAACATTACAAATGATGGGGGACGCATAAAAGTCTAACACTTTCTATTACTTACTTATTAATCAAATATCATTTATGTTGCATGCCACAAAACTTGGAAAGGGAAACATTTTATAGAATAAGCGGTAAATCAGTGGCAGAGTAAAGGAGGTCGCACCCGGCACCCCCCCCCCCAGCCCTAAAAAAACATTGTCCAAATAAAATTAAATCATACTCCTTCTGACAAAGAAAATGTACAACTTGCGAGTCTTAATTATCTTTTTTTTTTTAACTTGGGGAATTTCTCTACATTAGACTGATTTCAATGGTGCAATATGAAGAAAACGCGTGTGTTCAATGGTGTAACTAAAAATACCCAGAAAAAAAAACCTTGTGTTCAAATATGACCAGTCACCCATATACCGACCTTTAAGTAATTGGTTATACTAACTAGTGTTTTAACGACTCTTCCATTGTTATCATAATATAAGCTGGTATGTATAGTTATCTTTTATTAAAACTTCATTAATTTACATTGTCCCATTTAACTTTATTTTTAAACTGATTAATTTACAGTCATTCGAAAGAAAAAAAAAGGATATGTTTCTTGGATTTCTACAAGACAGAGGGATTTGATGACTGTAGGTCTTCAATCTACAAACCTTTAAAAATTGTAAATAATTTTATTACTTTAACTATACCGGTAATCACAAGAAGAAATATCTCAAACGTCTATTTGAATATCAATGAAATTTTACCATGGAACATCACCTACCTTACAATCTTTATTATTTATTTCAAATTAAAACATCGAGGGTATAGACATGTCTAAGTATACGTAAGGTGAAATGCATTGTTTGGCTTAACATTTGATTATAAGCGCTCGAATTTAAGGATGGTGGGTCCCGGTGACCCCATAGTCTTAAGTATTATATTAGTATCTTTCTACAAAAACATTAAGTATGATCGAAGTATATATTCTGCTTGAGAATTTAGGTAATTTTCAGTTAATTAAAAGCTTGTTTATGTAAAAAAAAAAGACCGAAGTATACCACTTTAATGAATCATAACCCACAAGATAGAAACTACAATTTATGAGAGAGAGAGAGAGAGAGAGAGAGAGAGAGAGAGAGAGAGAGATGAATGGGATTATTGTTATTCTATGCAATCGATTGAAAATACATGTACTACTTGTGATAAATAGCTTCTTCGCATTTTCATTTGAGAAATTTTTCTCTATATAGCTTAGCTGAAGGAATATTCATCTCTTAAATTGTTTTATTTCATTAGCAAGTAACTATTTAGATAAAGTAACCAACTATTTATGTCAAATGCATCAACATTAACACATGTATTTCGAATTTTAAAGATGAATAGGAAAAGGCTTGCTTAAAAATATCAAATGACGTTACTTAAGATTAAAAATGACACAGTACGTGTATGTATAAATTCTAAACACACATTTTCACGCCTTGACTAAGTGAGAAAAACTTGAACCATCAATAAAACCCCACAAAAAGGGTTACAGCAACTTTAGTACACAGTTTCCTT